>NW_027192147.1:142827-255131 GCF_041956525.1 Rhizomucor pusillus | reverse complement strand
CCTCCCTCTGCACCTTGGCTGTAAACGCGCTCGTGCGCACTAGCAGCTTCTTTCACTTCGTCTTCTTCCGCGGCGCCGTGGTTGTTGCCAAGAATTTGGGAGAAAACTGAAGAGAACATGTTCTTGTCATCTACGACGTTTTGCGTGAGCTTATCATTCCTTTTTGCATATCCTTTTATGCGAGCATACCATCGTTGTCCGATTCACTGTGGGTGGCGGCGTAACGGGTAACAGCTTCGTGGTTGACGTTGCCTAAAGTTCCTCAATAAGCTACATGACGGTTGCGACGATACGTGTTCTAGACGATACCAAAGTAAGAAGCAGCTTCGCCTGACATGGCTAAATAATTATAAAGAACCACAAGAAAAGAAAACAGGAAAAGAGACGCACGTCGAGGCGCGCCTAAATATTCGAACCAAAGTGGTTTCGTATGCAAGGTCGGTGCCCTGCAGGCCAATCAGAGTCTAATGTACACTAAAACCAATGTCGCACAACACCCATTTACGACGTTTCGCCCGCTGCATGGTATCCACCATCTATGCTTGCCGTTCTAGCGCGAGCAAGATATAGTTACAATCGTGTCCAAGTATGAGATCACAAAGTCGCATGTCAAACAAACTCTTTTGTTATCTAATGTCGCATATCACCAAAGCTGAATCAGTCATCATTGTTGACATTAGAGTCTACGTATAGTCACCTCTCGGGAAAACTACTCGGAAAAGGTAGTCATGAAATATTGACTCGATACAGAATGAAACTGCAAGGCTTCTTAATTAACGGACTGTCCAGCGATCCGCTAACTTTGCTTTTGACAACTGTTCAGAGTCGCTCCATAGGGTTCAGGTCGGGCGAGTAGGTAATAGGGAGGTAGACAATACACTTTTAAATGTTTTCGATTTGAAAGCATCCCTATGTACTGTAATCATATTCTCGGTCTCCTCTACATTAACTACACATGTAGGAAATTACTGCCGTCCGAGAATATCTTATGCGCACAAAGTCCAAGTTTTCAGATTGGACCTGGCAAAGGACGCAAATCAACAATTTTCCATTAAACACGAACATGTAGTTAACCGTGAATTGCGAGGAAAAGAAAAAATTCTGTATGTAACGGCCGTGTCGAATATGCACGCGAGTCTTAACTATATGGAAATTTAGATTCCAAGGAACAGAGAAATGAATCGCGTCACACGCGCAAATAATGCTTGACAATGCAAAAGGGATAATTACTTAGTATTAATATATATATATATATATATAGAGAGAGAGAGAGAGAGAGATCACTTTACAGCATATGTTGGAAAAACGTTACAGATCATTGTCATTATTCGAGAAATGCTCAATTATCTTTTCGAGGGCTGCTTTCTTTCTATCGACACAGAGATCATCGAGTCTTGCGTGTACCGTATCAGAAAATCTTGATTCGACCGTGATTCCGTCCGCCATAACTGTCAACACATCGCCTGGTGAAGAAAAAAACTGTTAAGGAATGTAAGATTTGAATACGCGTTTATGTATATATTCGCACCGTTCAAAGAAGTTTCTTGGATCGCCCTGATATATGCTTCGACGCAAAATGACATCGGTACCATACCGAGTGCGCCTGCAACGTTCCGTGCAGCACCTTGAATCATTGGAGTGTCTATTCCCCAACTCATGTAAACAACTGTACTTCGCGTTAAGCATAAGTGCAAACAAAGCCGTACCAACGAAGTGCGGAGCAACAACGTTGACCCTAATATCCGTTGAACGGAATAAGCTTCCATAGCTTCGTGTCAATCCAATAATCTACGTAGAACCGCAGCCGGTGGTTATTGTTCATTCGTTCGGGCCCTGGAGGCGGATATATGTATAGTAGCTTACACCATGTTTAGAGGCTGTGTAAAGTGGCGCCAGGGGTGCACCGCATAATCCAAACACCGAGGATGTATTGACGATGCATCCTGATCTACCGTTCTTGAGAAAATGCTGAATTGCCAGCCGGTTCGCTTTTGCCGTTGCAGCAAGGTTCACTTGCAACGTCCGGTAAATTCCGTCTTTTTGTTGTTATTTTCGGTTAGAGCCTAATGTATGTGATTTTTCTCCTGCTTTTCTGCTGCTGTGTACCTTGCTCTGAATCATCAATGAGGTCTGAGGACTCTAAAATGCCAGCCACTACGATTACAATGTATATCGGTCCATTAAACTTGTCTGTCGCTGTCTTGAAGAGCATCTCTTGCGCCGCCCAGTCCGTGATATCGCATTGGCAAAACACTACCCTCGGGGTAGGCAGGCTAATTGGTTATTTAGAGTACGAGTGTCGCGTGATGAACTGGTTACTTTTTTGCCGCCAAACTTTCTTGCCGTGTATGTACTACCTCGCATTCAACTGATTTTCCAGTTCCTTGCCTCTTTCCTTGTTAGTTCCTGAGAAAACAACGTTTGCCCTGCATGTTTTCGATCACATAAATAAATACAGTGAGTATTATACAAACAGAGACTATAATTTTACCCCAATGCGAACAGTTCTTGCACAAGCGCTTTGCCGATCCCTGTAAATGTTTTGGTGTAAGCGCGCGAACGGAAATTTTCAGGTCATAAAAACTTGCCAGATGTACCGCCAAGGATCACGCCAAGTTTCTCTTGCAGGGACTCCATGTTTTCGATAAGCAACAGATAAAGCGACGTAGGCAGAAAAAAAGAGCGAACGGATTTTCGCATATACGCGATTTATGGTTTATATCGAATGAGGGCAGGGACTGAAAACAAGGTTCAGGTCACAGCCCGGATTTTGCCCAAATTCGGGAGCAAACTGCAATGAATTTACCATGAATACAACAGTCGGACAAAAAACCTTGCCGGGGGTCAGCAGCAGCAGCAGCAGCAGACGGCTGCACCCTGTGCATCGACTTGAAGTGGATTATTGACAAAGAAAACGCAGCAGAAGGCCTTATTTCCTGCTTCAAGTCAATAGACAACAGTCGCCGGGAAAAGACAGCGAGGAGGACTATCATGCAGCTCTCGTCATTTTTCCGAGGTGCAAAGCACTGGGAAAGATCTTCAAATTTGGAAACAAAGAATTTACTCCTCACCTGGATATCATTTGTACCTGCAGCTGCTCATGTACGGGCTATCAAATCATCGTGGGTTTGATGAAAGTTCTATACGTTTGATCACGAGTACTTTTAAAAGAAATGAAAGATTTTGTCGATCCCTACCCTCAGGGTGGTCTCTTTTAAATTCTTTTATAGACACGATTCTATTGTTACGATATAGCTTTAATGCCTCCTGTCAAGTTGAGCACCGCTCATTTTTTGTAGATCGATTTGGAAGTTTTCTGTATATAAGCTTGATCGGCCGCAAATCCTTCATCTAGAGTTCTTTACCGCTTTCAGGCAAAGCGTTATTTAACTCAATATATATCTATGGTATTCAAAAACAGGCATGGTGCTATAACAGTATACAAGTTTATATGTAGGAAATACAGTTGAAATTGATGGAAACAGAAGATGTGAAAACATGGCGATCAATATTTTAGGTAGCATTGAGTGATTGTTGTCGAACAAGGTCAGCGTATACGCCGTTGAGCGCCAATAGCTCGAAATGGGTTCCCTGCTCGACAACGCGGCCGCCCTTGATAACGCAGATAAGATCAGCGTTTTGAATGGTCGAGAGTCGGTGCGCGATAGTAATTGTCGTCCGTCGGCCTTCGCTGATAATGTTATCGATAGCTTGCTGTACTAGTTTCTCAGATTCGCTATCTAGAGCAGACGTTGCTTCATCCAGCAAGAGCACCTTTGGTTTGCGAATAAGTGCACGTGCGATGGCGATGCGCTGCTTTTGACCACCAGAGAGCTGCGAGCCCTTGTCGCCAACTCGCGTCGCATAGCCGTTCGGCAAGCTCGCAACAAAGTCGTGGATGTTAGCAGCGCGTGCTGCTTCCTCAACCATTTCTTGAGTGACTTGTTTGTTCTCGTCCATACCGAATCGGATATTGTCACCGATAGTAAGGTCGAACAATACAGGTTCCTGGCCGACCAAAGCCATGTGGCTGCGCAAGTTGCCCAGAGTAAAGTTCTTGACATTGTGTTCGTCCAGACGGACAGTGCCAGAGATAGGATCGTACCAGCGTTGGAGCATACCAATGGTTGTTGATTTACCGCAACCGGAAGGACCAACAAGTGCAATCGTCTGGCCGTTCTTGCCTTGTAAATTGAACTCACCATCGAAAATAGGGACATCGGGGCGAGCAGGGTATCTAAACGTAATGTTTTCAAATGATAGGTCGCCCGAAACTTTAGACGTATCAAGTTCGAACCCTTCAAGATCGGGATCGATTTCCGGCTTTCGTTCAAGAACGCTAAAAGCAGCAATGGAGGATATTTTCGCTTTTGCGTACGTAGCAGCAAAAACACTAGATTTGCCGACACTCTGGACCATAATAAGGACGGAGAGCAAGCAAATGAATAACGTGTTGAAGGTGATAATTCCGTCGTCAATGAATCGCATGCCTGCATAAAACGCAACAGCACCTGCATACAGGACAATGCCCTGCAGGAGAGCATATGCGACAGATGCAAGGAACGCTTTGCGGCGGGCGAGACGGTGCGGGCGTTCAGATGCTTTTTCGTACTTGTTTTCAAAGTAGGATTGTTTGCCCAACGCTGCCACTGTGCGAATCTCCTTGATCGCTTCGCCTGCTACCTCGCCGCTGTATTCGTATGCCTTTGCCGTCTGGTCTTCAAATCCTCGCTGTACCTTGGATTCGTAATAGCAGGCAAAGATGATGAATGGTGAAAAAGCCAGCGTAATAAGGGTCAATCGCCAATCATGATAAAACGAGATAATTAGGCCTAAAAGACGCACGAAGAAGGGTTTGAGCACCAAGTAAAATATGCACCGCTGTGATCAACGTATACCTGTAACTGCAGTGCCAACAATTTGTACAATGTCGCCCCAGACTTTGGTTACTAGCTCGTTCACATTCTTGGAATCAATTGCAAGCTTGGAGGTTAAGGCGCCGACGCTGTGGTCGTCTTGGTCAAAGTAACCGATTTCTTGCTTCATATATGCACGGAACACCGCAGCTCGCAAACGCTCGGTATACCGCTCACCAGCGATTTCAAATGTCATCGTTTGTGTGCAGTACCCGATGAAAGCAATGATAGCGAATATGAGGAAAAGGAAAGACCAAAGGTTTGCACCTTCCATTGGACCCGGCGCAACCTGATCTACAGGTGCTACCAAAGCACCAATGGCTCTGGCAATAATGTAAGCAAATGCGGGGAAGATAGCACCGGCTATCAAGGCACCAACTGAACCAATAAATAAAAGAGGCCACTCAGAATGCATCTGCTTGATGACTTTGCCGATAGCTGCCTTTTGCTTCGCTCTCCATTTGCGCTCGGCCTTCTCTTTGGCCAGTTTCACTTGATAGGCATCAATCGATGATGCTGTGCTCACGCGTGCAAGGTGTGTCGAGGCTATTTCTTCCTGCTGCTGTTGATCTTCTTCTTGGATCGTTTGTTGCGCAGACAGTACTTTTTCGTCGTCATCAGCGAATATTTCTCTCTCTTCCGTAGCACCAACTTGCTTTGTTGCAATTTCTTGCTTCCTGACAAGCTCAGCGTATACGCCGTTGAGAGCCAGCAATTCCTTGTGGGTGCCCTTTTCGACCACATCGCCCTGCTGCATAACAACAAGCATGTCTGCGTTGCGGATGGTCGACAGGCGGTGAGCAATAACGATCGTCGTTCGATCAGCAGCAGCGGCATCAAGTGCACGCTGGACAAGGCGCTCGGATTGGGTATCTAGAGCCGAGGTAGCCTAAAAATATTGAAATCCTAAATTAGCTTATAATTGACAAACCAGAAAAATGCAAGCACAGTTTTACCTCATCCAAAAGCAAGATTGGCGGATTTTTCAATATTGCGCGAGCTATGGCGATACGTTGTTTCTGACCGCCAGAAAGCATCGTCTGACCGACGATAGTGTCGTAACCTTGAGGCAACTTGGAGATGAAAGAGTGACAGTTAGCCTTTTTGCAAGCGGCGATAATTTCTTCTTGGGTTGCTTGGAATGGTGTGCCCATGAGCAAGTTTTGGCGGATAGTCATATTGAATAGAACAGGTTCCTGGCTTACAACGCCGATTTGGCTTCGCAACCAACGGAGGTTGATATCCTTTACATCATTTCCATCCAAGAGGACTTGACCTGCAACGGGGTCGTAGAATCGCTGCATAAGCTGGATCGTCGTGGATTTGCCCGAGCCGGACGGACCGACGAATGCAACGGTCTTGCCAGGTTCAACAGTAAGGTTCAAATTCTTTAGGATGGTAATATCTGGACGTGTAGGATAAGTGAATTTGACATTACGGAATTCAATGTTGCCAATGATCTTTTCAGGTACTTTTCCCCTGTTGGAATCCGGATCGATATCTGGCACGCGGTCAATCACTTGGAAAATCCTGAACGCGGCGCCGCATGCTGTCGAGATTGCTGATAGGTATACAGGCAAGTTCAAGAGTGACATGGCACCGAGCAGCATACAAAAGAACGCAACTAGCACCATGGCAGGCTTGATGTCACCGTTGATAACGAGTTTCGCACCGTACCAAAAGGCAAGACCGTAAATGCCAAACAAGACAAACAAAAAGCTGCCAGTACCGACGCCAAGGATGATACCTCGACGCACACCGGCCTTACGAGCCTTTACCAATTTTTCTTCGTACAATTGCGAGAACCGTTCCTGAAGTGAAAAGGCATAGACTGTTCGGATGCCAGCAAACACTTGCTCCGCGATTGAACCGGCGTCGGCATATGTATCCTGAACATTTTGCGTGCTGCGGGTCACAAGATAACCCATTCCAGCGCCAACGATAGCCAGTGCTGGCAGTGTGGCGAGGACGATAACGGCAAGGCACCAACTGGCAGCAAAGGACATGATGAATCCTATAACGAATGCAGCGAGTGCGCGGATAAGCATCCCAAATTTCTCCGAGATACCGTCCTGAATAAACTGCGAATCGGCCGCTAACCGAGTAGTAAGCGATCCTTCTTCGGACTGATCAAACCATCCCATATCTTGGCGAAGAATGGCATGGACATATGCTTGACGGATGCGCCGAGTCTGTCGTTCACCTGTAAGCACCCACAGACAGTTTGCAATGTAGGCGAGGACAAGGATAATTGTGCCCAGATACACAAATACAAGCACAATCGGCTTTGTAGCGTCCGATGCTGACTTGCCGTCGTTGAAGGCATCCATGACCTGCTGCACGAACACACCAAAGAGTACAATGGCGAATGGCTGTAGGAGACCGACAAGGAACGAGCAAATACATGCAATAGCAATGAGGAATTTGTCCAAAGGTGTAGCGAAGCGGAAAAGCTTGTGCATAGGAACACTGCGTTTTTTCAACTTTTTGCTGGATTTTTTGGATGATGACGAATTCTTTGGTATCAGGTCATTGTCGCATTTCTCATGCTTGATGATAGTATCTGCCGAGGCTACCGTCGAGCCTTCCATGCGTACGATGGGCTGCTGGAGGAAGGAAAGCCAGGTGGTTCTCGGACCCTGATATGCCCATTGCTGTATTGTTGCTTCGGTTACACCAGACTCAAAGTCCACGTTTCTTCATTTTCGGGGGATCGAGTGTCATCTTTTAACCGCCCGGATCGTGATCCCCGCGCACGTACGCTTTGCTCTTTCAGAAAAATCCTGAGATGGCCACATATATCATCTCATTGCAATCCATGTATTTCCATATCATAATACAATCAATCAAATAAGTAGGAATGGTCGATGCATACAAATTCATTGGAGGTTCTTCTTTACGTGAATAATCGCAGAAGTAAAATATAAATGGATTTTGTTTTGGATGGCAAATTTGAAACAAGATATACGTAAGAACTCCTATGTATATTTTAATTCAATATGTAAGAAAGGTATTTACAAATCTTGACTTGGCTGTTTTCTCTTGTCTAACGATTTTGATTCAGAAACTCGAACTGGTGCTCGTCGACATATCGTTGAGTAGAGAACAACTCGAGTACATATTAATGCTCACCTTGGGACAGTGTCTGCCATACCATCAGTCCTGAGTTCAAAGGTTCTCTTAATGCGTGCGTGGCATTATCCTACAACTATGGAGCTAGGTAGTCCGCAAAAGTTTTGACTTTCGGTAAACTGTACAATATATCAGTCCGGAAATATTAATTCACTTGGTGTAAATGAAAGAAAAGAATAGCTCAATTGTTTTGGCTTGTCTTGTTATCGTAGGTTTACAAAGTAGGGAGGGTGTCATGATGTCAAGTATGTTTACATCCTGCTTCTTTTGTTAGGTATAAATGATGGTGGTAAACCTACTGTTGAGCGCAGGTCGCTTGAAGGTTGGGAAAAAGAAATCTTCATGCTCATATATTCGACTTGGTCTTTGTAACATGAGCTCTTTAATCTTCCAAATTGTCTCGATAAGAGGTATCATTGCCACAAAGTTTGCGTCGCGATCAGGATATTTGAGCCGACTTAACCGTAACAAACGACAGACGTAACCGGCGGGGCAGTCCATTGTTACAAATGTAATCTTTAAACCTGCAGCAGGGAATACAACAGTGAATGGTGGTATAATGCTTTTAGGAAAACATACTTTCTTACCCATCACAATAAAGCCAACTGTAAGCATTTCATGGTGTCGTGACGGGTTGTTGACCGACAGTTTGTAAAACATATCTCTGAGGACCTTTGGGCATTTCAGCCTGGATTCGAGGAGCTCTTGTGTAGTGTCACTTGAGGTGAATCGCCCTGCTTCTGCACATCCAAACTCATCCAGCATCTACTTGTAGAGGATGTCGACTTTTCTGCCTGTCAATTTTCTTATCAGTACATCCTCTCCAGGAATACCTCGATTCATGTTGCGCCTTTCGGAGGTCGCGCTGATAGTGGCAAGTATTTACAATAAAAGAGGTTTAAGTCCTCTCGTTATCGCTTGGTGCACCTAGTTCAAATCGGTCTCCTTGAAATTGCTCGTTGCACCAGTATACCGCAGAACCAGAATGCGCTTGCCATATGTTGCACCGTAGAGCGGCAGTGCCTCGCCTTCCATGTTCGACGACATCTCCTCCAGAAGGCGGTGGACGTCTTAATACAGCCCGTCCTCGGCTGCAAGGCCTTGGACCTTGCTCGTCGTGCTGATCACCCGCATGCTGCTGTATCGTACCGACTTCCTTTTGACTAGCTCAGCGAAAGAACTCTTGACATCTTTCGTTAAGCAACCCTGGTCCTCCAGCGTTCGTTGTACAATGCAATGAAGGGATTACTGCTTGGGAGCGCGCGTATGGGCCCCTCCTCTTACATACGCGTTCCATGTCTGTCGTGAGGGAGGAGCCGGCGCCTTGCCCTTGCCTTTCGCTTGTATCTGTGGGTAGTCGCGCTTGCAGTGTCCTGGCTCCTTGCAATAGAAATACTTGGCAGGTTTGCGTCGGGACGGTCCAACAATAGCATCAAGCTCTATGGACACTACTTGATCCGGCGTGTAGGGTGCCACTGCGGTTGGATGGGAGGAGGCGGACGGCCGCGGTTGACCCTGGTAAGTGTACGAGCTGTAGCGGGACATGCTCTGAGCGAACTCAAAAGCGGTTGCAGTTTCGTAGCCGGCCTCCAAGGTTGAAGGGCGTTGCAGATGGAAAAGGCCAGTGGCTGCTGGGTGATCAAGATCGACCTTAAGGACGCATATACAGCGGTCTCGATCCACAACAGTTCAACTAGGTCTGGGAAAGCGACTCGTACAAGAGAGATTAGTGGAAGCAACGAAACACCTTCGTTCACTTATCAATATATGTGGCCACTAACCACAGTCGCTCGTCCACAGAGACCTGACAATGAAGCATATGACGTACTTTGGACATATCCGGTACCTTTTATCTATGAAAAGAAATGTCAGCACGCTCTTCTGATTGTCGTGGTTCACATTATACGCACGAGCGAAGGTGAATTTTTCCCTTACAGAACTGCGTCGCGTGCAGTGTAGCAAAAGGTATAGCAAGCATGATATCGTTGGCATCCCTCTCAGCGAGAACCTCGAGACAAGAACTGTCTTCCTGAAAACACTGGAAGACCAGAGCAAGTCATGGATCTCACGAAAGAAGCATACGAACGTTCTCAAAATCAAGGGAATAAATGCCGGTATTGCTTGTGTGAACTCATTTTCATAGTGGGCAACATATCCGGCCGTCAAGCTTGGCTAGACCACCTAAGAGCCGATCTTCTCTTGAACGAAAAAGAGCAAATATTACAATTCATTTGCAAAAGCTGTAACGCGTTGATAAATCACATTGGAAAGATTCGTATATTCACACAATAAATTATTAAGCTTTCTGGAAGATATACATGTATCTTCGAAAACTTGGAGTCACATTCCAATGGCTGAAGGGTTACTTGGAAACTGTAAGACTTGGATTAAATATTGTATCAGCGAGACCTGAGATTCGGAAACAATGTAAGCTAACACTGTTGACATCCATCCAGAAGCGTACTAAGACAAGTCTTAATCTTGCACAGATTGTGAAAAATAAGCCACGCTTGAAGAAGTACCGGAGTTAGTTCGATCGAATGGCTTGATGGACAGACATACAAACTTGGTTGGAACATGGTTTCCGTCAGAAAACCATTATTCAATAATATAGAAGGACTTGATGGAAACGAAGGATGTCTGCATTCCATCGACGATCTGGAGGTCATACTTTCGGCTGCAAACAGTGTCATCTATGTTACGAAGAAAGTCTACCTGAAAGACTGGATGGAAGCAATATGAATCGCAACGTTTTGATCAATGTCAAAACATATCTGACAGTTAGTATGCATCGCTTAAATTTCAGTTCGAGATTGCAAATAAAACAGATAAGACATGTAATTGAGATTATGTGCTAGGTAGTGTACATGGAGAACAAATTAGAATACACAAGATAGAGAAGGAGAAAGTGATAGAGGAGGTATTTCAATCTATGGTTTTCTAGTGTACGTTGAGCGATTGTTGTTGGACTAGTTCGGCGTAGACACCATTGAGCTCCAGCAGCTCCCAGTGATTTCCTTGCTCGACAACGCGTCCATCCTTGACGACGCAGATAAGATCAGCATCTTGAATAGTAGAGAGACGATGGGCAATGGTGATAGTAGTACGGCCACCTTCGCTGATAATGTTATCAATAGCTTGCTGTACGAGCTTTTCGGATTCACTGTCCAAGGCTGAAGTGGCTTCATCGAGCAACAAGACACGGGGTTTGCGAATCAGAGCACGAGCAATAGCGATACGCTGCTTTTGACCACCAGAAAGCTGAGAACCCTTGTCGCCAACACGTGTGTCGTAGCCGTCCGGTAAGTTGGTAATGAACTTGTGGATATTGGCAGCACGGCAAGCTTCCTCGACCATTTCTTGAGATACTTGCTTGTTCTCGTCCATACCGAATCGGATATTTTCACCAATAGTCATGTCGAATAGCACAGGTTCTTGACCGACCAAAGCCATGTGGCTGCGCAGGTTGCCCAGAGTAAAGTTCTTGACATTGTGTTCATCCAGACGGACAGTGCCAGAGATAGGATCGTACCAGCGCTGGAGCATACCAATGGTTGTTGATTTACCGCAACCGGAAGGACCAACCAATGCGATTGTCTGGCCGCTCTTGCCTTGCAAGTTGAATTCGCCGTTGAAGATAGAAACATCAGGACGGGCAGGGTAGCGGAAAGTGATGTTTTCGAACGAGATATCGCCATGGATACTAGAAGACTCAGGCTCGATACCTTCCAGTTCAGGGTCAATGGATGGCTTGCGGTTCAAGACTTCAAAGGCAGCAATGGCAGAGTTCTTGGCCTTGGCGAAGGTGGATGTGAAAACACTACCGCGACCGACACCTTGAGCAGTGATAAGAATGGTCATCATACACACAAACATGTCTTGGATGTTCTTGACGTTGCCAATGTCGTAAAGACGGATACCGGCATAGAAGGCGACAGCGTTGGTGTACATCATGATACCCTGGTGCAAGGCGTAACCAATAGAGGATTGCCAGGCTTTCTTCATAGCAAGTTTGTGAGGATGATCGAGAGCACGAGAGAACTTGGTTTCAAAGTGGCCTTGCTTGTTGAGAGCAGCGACTGTGCGGATTTCCTTGATAGCTTCACCGGCGACTTCACCGCTTTGCTCGTTGGCCTTCGCAGTCTCGTCTTCGAAACCACGGTGGATCTTGGATTCATAAGCTGTGGCACCACCAATGAAAGGACCCATCAAAAGCACGATAAGTGTAAGAGACCAGCTGTGTACAAAGGCAATAACGAGACCTGTATAAAACAAATGGTCAGTAAAATATATATGCACAAGAGGTATTACAATAAGAGAACGTACCAGTGATACCAGAGGCAGTAACTTGAGTGATATCACCCCAGACCTTGGTAACCAATTCGTTGACGTTCTTGGAGTCGATAGCCAACTTGGAAGTCAAGGCACCCATGCTGTGATCATCTTCATCAAAATATCCAATTTCTTGGCGCATGTATGCATCAAAGATGTAACCACGGAGACGTTCAGTGTAGCGTTCACCAGCAACTTCAAAAGAGATGATTTGCAAGCCGAAACCAATAAGCGATGCAACACCGAACATGACAAAGCAGAAAGCGTACAAATTGGCACCTTGCATAGGACCAGGAGCGACATCCTTGGGGTTGACCATGAGAGTCATGACACGACCAAAGATCAAAGCAAAGCAAGGGAAGATAGCACCAGCAATGATAGCACCGACGATACCAGAACCGAGCAATGGCCATTCGGAGCGCATCTGGCGCAGGATATCGCGAATGGGTGCCTTTTGCTTCATACGATCCTTGCGAGCTTCCTTCTCCTTGCGCAGTTTGAGCTCAAAGGCGTCAATGGATGAAACGGTGCTCATGCGGACGAGATGGTCAGAGGTCGTATCCTTAATAGCATTCTCAGCCTCGGCAAGTTTTTGCTGTTCTTGAGCAACGGCAGCCTGTTCTTGCTTAAGCAATTCTTCTTCGTCAACGTCGTCGTCCTCGGTAGCACCCGTTTGTTTGGTGGCAATTTCTTGTTTCTTGACGAGATCAGCGTAGACACCACCCAGAGCCAAGAGTTCATTGTGTGTGCCTTGTTCGACCAAATCACCGTGTTGCATAACAACAATCAAGTCAGCGTTGCGGATGGTGGACAGACGATGGGCGATAACGACCGTGGTGCGGTTAGCAGCAGCGGCATCCAAGGCGCGTTGGACAAGGCGTTCGGATTGCGTATCGAGGGCAGAGGTGGCCTAAAGTAATAACAAGGTTAGAACATCTTGTTAATATGCAAGGTCAGCTAAAAATGCTTACTTCATCAAGCAACAAGATAGTAGGATTCTTCAAGATAGCACGTGCAATGGCAATACGTTGCTTTTGACCACCGGAAAGCATACCACCGTGTTCACCTACAAGGGTATCGTAGCCTTGAGGCAACTGGGAGATGAAAGAGTGGCAGTTGGCTTTCTTGCAAGCTTCAATGATTTCTTCGCGGGATGCTTCGTAGTCGATACCCATGAGCAAGTTTTGGCGGATAGTCATGTTGAAAAGGACAGGCTCTTGGCTGACAACACCGATCTGATCACGGAGCCAACGGACGTTGATGTCCTTGAGATCCTTGCCGTCCAAGAGGACCTGACCTTCCAATGGATCGTAGAAGCGCTGAATAAGCTGGACACTGGTTGATTTGCCTGAGCCGGAAGGACCAACGAAAGCAACAGTCATACCGGGCTTGATCTTGAGCGAGAGGTCCTTGAGGATAGGCACATCAGGGCGAGTGGGATATCTGAACTTGACGTTACGGAACTCGATCTCACCAATGACCTTTTCGGGCTTGGCACCTTCGTTTGAGTCAGGATCAATGGTAGGAACACGATCGATAGTGGAAAAGATCTTGTGGGCGGCACCGCAAGCGGTAGAAACGGCCGAGAGGTTAGGAGGAAGTTGGAGCAAAGACATGGCGCCGATAATCATGGAGAAGAAGACGACCAGGACGGTGGGACCATCCATTTGACCCTTCAACATGAGC
This sequence comes from Rhizomucor pusillus, assembly GCF_041956525.1. NCBI lineage: Eukaryota > Fungi > Mucoromycota > Mucoromycetes > Mucorales > Lichtheimiaceae > Rhizomucor > Rhizomucor pusillus. The sequence goes on along the minus strand of NW_027192147.1, from coordinate 241,065 downwards.
TGGGCACCGTACCAGAAGGAGAGACCGTAGGTACAGAACAGGACGAACAAGAACAGACCGAAACCGACACCAAGGTAGGTACCACGCTTGACACCGACTTGACGAGCCTTGACGAGCTTGGACTTGTACATGCGGGAGAAGCGGTTCTGCAGAGAGAATGAGTACACGGTGCGGATACCTGCAAAGACTTGTTCAGCGATGGCACCGGCTTCGGCGTAGCTGTTTTGGGTTTCGAGGGTGAATTTGGTAATGAAATATCCAATTGCACCACCTACACCGGCTAAGATGGGCAAGGTGGCGAGAATAATGACGGCTAAGCGCCAGCCTTTGACGAACGCGATAACAAAACCAGCAATGAAGGCACCGAGCGATTGGGCGAAAACACCAAACTTTTCGGAAATGCCGTCCTGGATGAGTTGCGTGTCGGCTGCGAGACGGGTTGTCAACGAACCCTCCTCTGCCTTATCAAACCAGCCAAGATCTTGACGGAGGATAGCGTGTACGTACTTTTGACGGATACGGCGTGTTTGGTTTTCACCGGTAATGATCCAGAAGCATTGAGCAATGTAAGATGCAACAAGGGAGGCAGTACCCATATATACAAAAATGAGGATGGCGCTGTGTACATAAGGAAGAAGGGGACCAGAGACACCAGACATCATGGCTGCTGACAGATCACCAAGGAACTGACCGAGAATGATGATGGAAGCTGGTTGCAAAGCACCGGAACCAATGGAGCAAATAGCTGCGGCGAAGATCATTAAAAGTTCCAGTGGAGTAGCGAACCGAAACAGTTTGTAGATCGGTACAGAAGGCTTTTTCTCCTTCTTTTTCTTCTTTTTTTTGTCTTTTTCGTCGTCTTCTTTAGGTTGCTGGATAGGCATCGATTCGCTTATATCTGAAATCGAGTGCTTCTCGTCCATTGTTGAGGCGACGGCGAGGTGATCTTTATCTTGTTCAGGATGATGATTGGTGGTGTGCTGGCCATCTACAGTCTGCGAAGACCGCGTAGATGAAACTGACCCAGGCATGGTCAATGAATAATGCAATTAAATGGAGATATAAGGATCGTATCGTAACGAAAGAAAAGGCCGTGATCCATCCAAACCTTCGAACATTTATAACTCTCGAAGTCGCAGCAGAATGGATGGTAACACATGAAAAACACTCGTTCGCTCGTTGATTTTTGCCACTTCCGACATCACGGTTACCGAACGGCGCCCGGTGAGCCGAGCGAATCACAGAGGGTATCTAGGATAACTGCGCGCAATTTCACATTCGGCGCACTGCCCGGGTGGCCTTTTTTTCTAAAATCGTCGGCGCTGCGTCCGGATGCTGCCCTTTTGTGAAATGTCAGGCTCCCTTTCCGGCCCGCTGAAATTCCTTCCTCGTTTGACTCAATCGGAATCCATAACAAGACTCAGTACCACACAAGATCTGCTCTATTGCCGAGATAAGCAGGTAACAGATTCTGGGATACATGTTCTTTTTGTTTGCCTACTGGGCCACTGTGTGAGGTTGAAAAGAATATAACGCTGCTGGATCAGACAGTCCAATTTGTTTGATCCGCTAATACTACGCGAGACACCGATTCAGCCATTGGTAGGTGCTGCGCAACAAACCGTCCGCAACGAGCGCCGATAACAAGAACGACAGGACTCATCCAATCTCCTTTTCGGGACAGCTGCGATATAACCTTCCCGGCGATTCTTACCTCAGTTATCAATTGTACTCCACTCACCTTGTTTCCAGAGCGTTCGCCTCCAATAAAGGAAATCTTGCGCGTTCGCCTTTAAATAGCCTACGTCTTGATCGATAGAGCTAATCTCCCATTTTTACAGGATATATCCTTAGCATCTAAGAGACAATTTGGCCGTTATAAATTCTTCCAGTTTTGTCAAAGCAATGACTCTATCGTAGAGAATGCCATCTTTGGATCAGATCACGCAAACTCATCTGCGCTGGAATGTGCTCGAAATTCACAGAAATCGCCACTCGAATGTTTTGTTTTTCCATCTGCGTACATTTGTCCAATTTTCGATTTGGTAAATCACGAAGCAAATGATTGATGTATCTTCTGTACTCCTTCATCCGGCCAAATAATCCACCGGCTTTCTTGAATTGCATACTTGATCTGCTGTAGAAACGAGGGCTTAGTGTCTGAGATTATCTGATTTCGGCAATAGAGAGCGCGCACGACTCTGACTACTTCTATGTGGATTGTCCCCTGTCTCTGTGAACTTTACATATACGTGGTCGCGCGTTCCTGGTACCAACAGAGTAGCTTCATAGTGCAAGGATCCGTGGCAACAGGATAGTAAATCAAGCTTTCTTATTCCGCGCATCATCCTTGAATGTTCACTTATTCCGCAAGCCACACTCAGCGGCATTATCAACGATGCATGAAAAAACCCAATCTTCTTTTCTTTAGCAGCCCTGCGCCGCCTTTGCAATACGATGTCCTCGCACGAGGTAGGCATTTCCACCCAGAAGGACTAAGCTTGCCTGACATTTAACAAATACAGGGATCTACGCGTTCGAATTTAATGTCCACATTATTGGGAGCGCTTGATCTACAAAACATGCACATGGACTCGTTCCAAAACGATCGGCAGCAGGAGGAAGATTACGACCCTGCAACTTTTGTGATGCCGGATTCAAGATGGAAACGCCAACAAAAGTTTGAATTTTTCCGAACACCAGCAATGCACTACTTGCCACCAGCAGCGTAAGCATCGTAATCGAGAAGAGATCAGTGTATGAGCCGTAAGCAGACTGACAGATAGAATATATTTATTAGACAACGATGCACAAAGATGTATCAGGAGCTGCAAGCTGATCAAGACTTTTTGCGTGAATTGCACACGCTCTGGCAGAAGAAATTGGAGCAGCTTCAGGTACGTTACTGTGGTTTCATGTACACTCTGACTTGATCTTATACTATTTTTTTTCTAGAAGGAATACGCGATGCTGATTGCCATGACAAACATATCTAACGAAGAGATTGCACAGCTGTTTGCACAGGTCCTACCTTCTTCAGCACCTGAACTCTCGCCGGAAGGCACACCTAGCAATATCAGCGAAGAATGGGCTAGAGAAAACGATGATCCCCTAGACACCAGACAACAAGCGGAAGACCAGCTAGCACATCTCCTCGCCAGCCTCGCTGATCAAGGTCATGGCTCATAATCTCATTGCTCTACATTTGTAAATATTGGATATCGCACTGCTGCTGTCGCATTGTACATGTAACATATATATGCACTTGTATGGATCAGCCAAAATCCAGAAGAATCAGGAAAATGGGAATGGACGCAAGAATACAAGTAAGACCAGCTTTCCTGCTGAGCAGAGGTAGAGTGTGTGTGTGTGTGTGAGAGAGAGAAAGCGCCAAATTCCTTTGACCGTTCCCTCTGGTCTAAAGTCAAACAAGGCAAGAATAAAAAAAGTTTCCGAGCCTTTTCTCTTGCAATTCTTTCCACATTTTTATTTCTTTTCTTGTCCCATTGCAAGCGATGATCGCAGCGCAGCTACGACAGCAGGATGAGGTTAGGAAAACCGCACGCTCAGACAAAAAAGCAAAACGAGAATGCTCAACTAGCGGCGACCTAGGTGAAAGCGCGCAGAGTTATCAAGCAACGCTACGAGCTTCAAGCTCAGTTGGGCAAAGGCAATTTTGGCAAGGTGTACCTTGCAATAGACAACCACGACATAGGAAGAAAGGTATTTATTTCATATCTGTATATACCCTTCTTTGTTCTCTTGATCTTATATATACACATGCATATTTATATCTTCTCTTTTTTTGTCTGGCAATGAAAAATTTGGGTTGCTAGGTAGCCGTCAAGGTGGTAGACACAAGAACGTTTCGAAGCAAAGATCAGCAGCAACATGCAAACAATGAAAAAGCTATCTGTGAAAAGTTGTCACAAACATTAGAGCACAAGAACATTGTCAAAGTATACGATGTGTTTCTAGAGTACGACAAGATCTACGTCGTCATGGAGTATGTGGAAGGCGGAGAGTTGTTTGAAGAGATAAAACGACGGAGAAGACTGGCGGAGCCAGTGGCGCGACGATATTTTCGCGAGATTGTCGAAGCTGTGGCCTTTATCCACGAGGTAAGGACGAGTGCAGAGATGTAAAACTAAACCACTGCTGCTTATTAACATGATCATCCAGAATAAGATTGTTCACAGGGATTTGAAGCCTGAAAATGGTACGACGCGATTAATTGTTTTGATAAGCATGTCTCATTCGATTATTTAAGTACTTCTCGATAAGCAGCAATCGATACGGTTATGTGATTTTGGATTCGGCAAATTTTGCGAACGGCACAAGACACTCGAAACGTACTGCGGAAGCCCGTTCTACGCCGCCCCCGAGATGGTGACAGCAACGCCGTATCTTGGACCGCCTGTAGACATGTGGAGCTGTGGTGTGATCCTGTACGCCATGTTAGCCGGTTCTCTGCCTTTCCAAGGCGAGGACATGCAACATCTATTTCGGCGAATAGATGAAGCCAAATTCGAACTTCCACCAAACATCTCTCAAGAAGCCGCCGATCTCATCAAGCGACTTTTATGCAGAATACCATCGGCGCGCATTACTGCACGCGACTGCCTCGCCCATCCCTGGCTTGCTGAGCCTGCGATTGAGCCATCCCCGAGCCCCTCTCTCTGCTCCGCAAAGACTACTGTATCCGCAGGAGCGCGGGTTGGTGGAAAACAGCAGCAGGCGGCTACAAAGACCAACAGTAGCAACAAAGCAACATCTTCTTCTTCCTCCTCCTCTTCACCCTCCTCGTCTTCTTCTTCACCATCTTCCTCTGCTTCTTGCTCTTTATCCGTACCCAAGAAATCACGCGCGTCTAGACTGCTAACCCGCATGTTTGCAAAGAAGGCACAAGTCGCACCGGCAACAACGACTTCTTCGCCGTCGTCGCCTTCGCAGTCCCCTAAAAAGCGAAACAAGATCAAGGCCGTAGAGAGCAAAATGGCCAATAGAGTGAAAGGTTTCCTCAAGTCTGCGTTTCAGCGACGTATCGCTTAACTATGATCACTGCTATTCTTACTATTGTTATTTCCCCGCGCACACACATTTATACATTCTGCTAATTCCCAAAACACGCTTCCTTGCCATTTTTGAAAATCGTATAATTTTTTTTGCTTCTTTTTTGGTCTTAAATACACAACATGAGTTTCATTTGCAAGCGATCATTTCAAACAAGCGCGCGATTGTGTCAACGAGTGTTTGGCTGGGGCCGCACCGAAGCATTACCGTTAAACAATTGCAACGTCGAAACCCTTAAAAAGCCAGTGTGCTTGAGTGAGCGGCCAGACTATGCACTCCACGTCAGTCTTGTCAAAAATGGATAACAAAGTTCTCGTTGGCTGACCTCTTAACATTTTCAGAAGCACGACACGGTGACTCACGTGGCCACCGGCTGGGCATATTCGCTTGTGTGCGTCAATGCTAAGAAAATATACGGTTTTGGATTGATCGGCGATGCGAAAGAACCATTGTTTGATGCTGGCAGCAGCAGAAACTTCCGGATACAGTTAATGGCTTGCGGCAGGGAACACTCGCAGTTTGTGGTGCGGGAAGATGATGGAGGAAAGACGCATCTGTATTCCCTTGGCAACGGGATGTACGGCCAGCTGGGCAACGGGAAAAGCAAGATGACAGATCCAGGTACCCTGGTCTATGCGCATGAACCGACGAAGATAGAAGGTTACCAAGGCAACATTACACACATTGCATCCGGATTGGATCACACAGTGTTCGCCACAGGTTCCGGAAATGAAAATGGCAACTCTCTGGCAGACAGCGCTAACCAAAATCACCGTAGATGCCCATCAACTTTATGCAATGGGTTGGGGTGCAGATGGTCAGTTGGGTCTCGGCCAAGGTAGAACAAGTGATGCGAACGTGCCGGCATTGCTGCCCTGGACAGCACCCATCAAGAAACTCGCAGGTTCGACGGATTTCACCTTGGCACTGACAGGTGAGTTACTTCCTTCCTCCTTACATATATACACGCACATCCATACACACAATGGAGGGAGAGTGAGATGGGACAAAAGCGGCAATACATGTGGACGAAAGGAAGAAACAGACGGAAAAAGATTGCCATCTCTCCTTCTTCCATCGCCATTGGCTTTTCATCTCGCGCACTCTACTCCCATTCTCCTCCTCCCCCATCCTGCACAAGCGACATCCCCCCAAATGGGCTAAGCTTAATTGTTGGCGCTTGCATTGATATATAGAAAACGGAGAAATGTGGACATGGGGTAACTCAGAGTACGGACAAGGCATGACAGGCGCGAAAATCGACAGGGTATGGGGGAACAAGAAAAAGTATGATGTGAAGAAAAGATTTGTAGAATCACTCCTCTCTCTCTTTTCTTTCCTTTTATTTACATTGGAAATGATGGGAAAATGCTGAAAGGGGGATAATGGTGATGATGATACGAGCCGAAGCACACCCAAACTGTTTAGATTCTTGAACCTGTGCGACTGGATGTAAACAACGTTGTTGACATGGCAGCCGGTGGACCGTTTTCTGTGGTGTTGACAGGTAAGTAGTTATAAAACCAAAAGGACGAATAGGAAGGTTTATGGATCAGCAATATGCTAAACAAACTATTACAGCCGATGGATGCGTGCACACGTGTGGGTACGGCGTCCTCGGTCTAGGGGCCGATGTTTTAGAAACACTCACGCTGCGCAAGGTACCTGGCCTCGCAAACGTCAAGCGAGTGTTTGCTGCAACGGACTACGCAGCCGCGTTGACAGGTGAGAGCGCAGCAAGGCCAAGTAGGGGCTTTTACACTGACGCAGCATATTGTTAAAGCCGACGGCCAAGTATACGTGTGGGGACTGAACGGAACAAGCGGGCGATTAGGCCTAGGTCACACTGATCATGCTTTTACACCGAGTCGCCTTGACATTGATTGTCCGATACATAGTTTGGCGCTGGGAACACATCACGCTCTTGCCATTTCAAAATAACAGCAATAATAAATAAAAAAGGGAGCCGTAGCACCCGTTTCTGTCAGGTGGACCGGTTTGCGCTATGCAAGAAGGATGGGCGGTGGACTATTAGATGAGCTGGGTCTCGTGATGGCGCGAATGCTAGGCGTTTTCTTTTTTCTCACTCTCTCACACTTTTCTATATTTTCTATATTTACATTCCGTTTAATAAACGTTGTTTAGGGGGAGGAGCGCGACAATAAAGTGAACAAGGATGCAGGGTATAGGAGTAGCAGCAGTGGTAATATAGTAGTACAGTGGGATGGGACACAGCGTATCGGTGCCGCGCCCGAACAAACAGTTTGGCGTAGCATCATGTGTGTGACAAGACAATGCGTCATCCAGAAAATCGGCGCCTCTCGTCATTTTGCTTTGTTGCATATTGGGGGTGGAAGGGCTGCTACCTTTCTGGGCCACATGATCTTGTAGGTTCGCCTTGGAACAAAGGACTCTCCATTTGCCTTGGATCATTACTCTTAACTAGAAAAGGAAGATATATGGTAGGGGTTTAAGGAGGCTAAAGGCATACTAAAAAAAAGAGAGAGAGAGGGAAAGAGAAAAGAAAGAGAGAGGCAAGCTAGCGAAGGAAGAAGAAAAAGGAAAGAGTGGGGTCAAGGGACAAAAAGAAAATAACAATGATAATAGAGCGCCAAGGGCAGGTGATCAAGGGGGCTTCGATCCACACTCACTCACTGCTCTCTCTCTCGCTCTCTTGTCAGGAGGGGTGGGGAGCAAGGAGACGGGGTTGTTCGAAACCCAAAGAGGAGTCTTCTCCGGTCCGTGCATGCTCCACAGCTACACAAGTACGAGATTGCAGCTTGGTGAAAAAATTGTTGCATGGCATTTAAATGGAACAACCCCCAAATTTGCCTTTTTCCCTCTCTCTCTTTCTCTCTCAATCTTCCTTTTCTTTCTCAACTTTTTCTTCCCTTTCTTTCTTCCTTTAATATACTCGGCCCTTTCCCGCCCAACCTCCAACATGACGCATAAACGATCCCGCCATGAATCTGGTATGGATGCAGAAACCCACCCGCGCAACACTAAGTGGAGAGCCTCATTATTCGATGTGCATAAAGTTCCGTTCCAGATCCATCCTTCCGGCGCCATCACATCTCCCAACGCTCAGGCCTGCCGCTACGACTCGTCGCTGGGCCTCCTGACGAAAAAATTCATTGCACTTTTACGCTCAAGCACACATGGTGATCTCGATCTGAACCGTGCAGCCGCTCAACTCAAGGTGCAGAAACGACGCATTTATGATATTACAAATGTCCTGGAAGGCATCCATTTAATTGAAAAGAACAGCAAGAACCATGTCCGGTGGATGTATGCAGAGAATATTGTACCACGTATTATATCGACTATGTGCCACTAAACAATAGGTTATAGTGGTGGTAGTTCCTCATCATCATTCTCGTCCTCTGCAGCCTCGCCAGCATCCACCTCATCTAGTTTATCATCCACAACCGACGAATTGGAACACAGACTCGCTATGTTACGGAGCCACAACATGTCACTGAAAAGGCAGTACGACCATCTCAACGAAATGAAGCAGCAAGTAGATCATGAAATTGAGCGAGTGCTCAAGCGCCACAAAACCCATTGCTACCTAACGCTCGACGATCTGGCACGCTTCGAAGTCATGTCTGCTACGCAGCAAGAAGTATTTGTGCTAGTGAACGCTCCCTACAACACCGATATCAATGTACGGCAGAGCAGATCGGCCGCTGGTTCGGCATCACGGCCAACTGTCAAGGTGACTATTATTTTACCAAGAGTGGATGGGCTCATATTTACATACCCTCGTTCGACCGCCTAGACAAAATGTTACATCCGCGTTCCTGAACACTCGACACAGCCATTGCGCGTAGTATCTTTATCAACACGACATAGCTCCCATCAGCATAGCTGAGAATTTATCTTTTACTCCATTATTCTCGCATACATACATAAACCTTTTTGCAATCAAGATTCTCTCATGTCAGGGCAACTCCTTTGTGAGTACATATCGTCATCGGTCCACCCCCAAACCTTCTGAGGATCGCGTGGACTTTCAAGAAACGGGGCACGAGTAGAATAATAAGCGAGGCTAGGGAGGGGTGCACCCTACAGCTTTCTCTTCTTGTCTGCAAATTGCTCCACCAGTATCATCGGCAAACCAAGGGCGCATCCCAAAGTTCATAGTTCTTTTCGATAGACAGCCCCTTCTTTCTAAACTTTAGACATTTTTGGAGGGCATTTAAGGGAATGATCGACATGCTTAAAAATTGGGGCCCATCTGTCGGTTAACCACAGCGCTTGTTTGCCGATATATATTCAACAGTCAACGTGATGAAAGGATGTATCCTAGTGCAGAGATATGTTTGCGAAAACAGCAGCCAAAAAAGTGTAGATGTGTGCGCGCGCGCGCATTTTCTGACTCTGAAAGTCGCTGCTGCTTGGATAGGGGATGCACCCGCCCACCTGCTTACTTGTTTCTTGCATGCAACAGGTTCCACTGCCGGCCGCCGCATCTCCAAAATGCATATTATGTATCTCAATTCTAGAGTTGCAGGGCTGATATCCTGTATATCGATCAATGTATCGATTTGCATGATTGTAAACGCTCTTTTGTGAGGAAGATATGTAGTAGAATTTTGAGGATTGCATCGGATCATGATTTTCAATAGTGTAAGCATATCGCCTTGATCTAGTTGCATAAGCTATCCTATTGGATAATGCGCCGCCTTTTCGCTGAACGCTCTATCTTTACAACATCATTTTACATTCACCATACGATAGTATTCTTTCGAATTCGAGTAATCATCGTTTTAGTGTTTACTACTCTTTTAGACTTGATGAGACTGCTGACCACAGTAAGTACTATATGGTATACGTAATCTAAATGCTGCACGTGCCATGCATAGAATCTTACCGTGGGGGCTAGACACACCCACACACGCGCATAATCTTTATTCTTTTTCAACAACAACATATGCAACCAGAGATCTACAGCCGCAGCAGCAGCGTGTTGCTTTTTGCTCCCGACTGCAGAATATACTTGCATAAGCGTTGATGTCTCAATCGTGAAATCGCATGTGAAAGAGATAGCGATTTATCGATGGAAAGAGTGGAAAGAAGGAGAAAATGCCGCATTTGCGTACGATGACGAACAGATCACATTAAGGCCTCAAAAAAATCGCGCAAACCCTTGCATTGACCTCTTTTACATTTGATTGCTTCCCTATTTATTCGTGATGGTCAAGGATAACAACGGCGACGAACAAAATGCGTACACTGAGGATAACGACGACGACGAAGAGGATCCCCAAGCGCCAATAGCGCAACCAGCAATCCATTTCAACTTCCCGGAACGCCCTCAAGTTCCTCCGGAACCGCTCATCCTCGATCGCGACGATCTCGGCAGTTTCGAGTTTGAGGATGAGCTAGATCAACAGTGGTTTGTCTCACGACTCGTTGCACGGTTTCGAGAAAAGAAAGATCAATGGCTATCTGAGACGCAGGCAAAGCCTAAAGCGAGAAACGCAGCAGAAGTACCGTTTCTTGTTGCCACCTTTAGTTTAATATATGGAACTTACATGCTTATCCGATCGTTGGGTTTGTATCCTCGTCAACGATTACTTGATCGCTAGACGATCTAACTGGAGACTTTTTTTCCTTAAGCAATCGATGGCTGGATCGTGGATCACGCACACTGGGATGGCACTGGTCATGCGTACGACAGACATCCTCGCGTGTATCTCGGGACACTAGAGTTGGTTCTTATATCTACCAGCATCTCTTTGGGTATTTGTAACTGTGTCATGCTGATCGCCAGAACACGGGTCTATTTCTACTTTGCTTCGAAATGGTGCCAAGTATTTGCGTACCTGCAAGGTAAGATGGGTGCACATCTGCATGTTTGTATTATGTTTGTGTAACGTCACCTTCTCTCGGACCTTCAACAGCTCTGTCGTGCTTTGCAACCGTGCTCTGCTTTCTGCAACGTGGACTTGACATTACACGCCAAAACCCGGAATACATATTTTCTCGTGGACTTTGGAGCTGCATATGTGGAGGAGTCCTGGTAACGATTTCCGGGTTTGGATTCACGATCGATTGGCTCCTGTCGTATCCATACTCGGATCTTTCGCTGGTGCTCAAGGCACTGGTACTTCCGAGCATAATGACTTTTGGATACGTTATCGTGGGTGCTCTCATGTTCATGCATCTCGAAGACTGGACCTACAATGAATCATTGATATTTTGCTGGACAGCTGTGACGACCATAGGCTACGGAGACATTGCACCTGTTTCCAATCCAGGCCGCATCTTTTTCTTGTTCTACACTGCAGCCGGTGTAAGCGTCGTGACGTATTTGCTTCTATCCATACGTGCCGTGTTTTCTGGCAAGTCGTCAAGTATCATGAAAGTCAACTTGATGCGTGTCCAGTCCTTGCGCGACTATTCGCATAAACAGCGGCAGAAGTGGATCGATCGCCAGCAGCGTAAACAGAGACAGTTGCAAGAACGAAACCGCAGCGCACAACAGTCGATATCACCCGTTCGCAACAGATCAAAACGCAGTTGGACAGACGTCTCCGTGAATTCCTCGTACCCAACTGTGCCACTGGTTCGACCGCGATCGTATTCTAATGCATCCATATTAAGCAACTATACCTCCCTGTCCGGTTTGCTGGGTGATAAGGATCGGCAAATTCTGGTTCAGGTCATTACACACTCTGGAGTACTCCGCATGACCGTTATTTTGCTGCTTAGCTGGTTCGGAGGCGCTGCTTTGTTCTGCTGGTTAGAGGAAGATTGGTCATACTTGGACGGAATATACTTTGCATTTGTCACTCAGTTGACTATTGGATTCGGCGATGTCGTCCCTCGCTCAGCGGTACGATTATATGCTTTGCACATACATATTCATCCTATATTGATACCTGATTTATTTATTTAGCTGACTCAAGAATTCTGGGTACTGTACATTATCCTTTCAATTGCTGTTGCAGCGTACATTATCAGCATTATTGGAGAAGTTCTAGTTCAAAAGCTACAATTGGAAGACGATGTAGACGAGACAGCTTCCATGAACAGCGACGCGGATGTCCCTGCTTACATTGCTCTAGCTCAAGGTTTGGAAGACGAGGCAGATGAAACAGCATATCCGCCAAAATCATCGCAGGCTATACAAGTAGATCGCCGGCAGTCCTACCGAAGGGCCTCTGTTCCAAATATACCCAGCGATGAAGAAGGAGGATCCTCACAGGAGCCCTTTTATCCAAATAGCCGGATGCCTCTTATTTATCAACATCGCGAGCAGCGACGTAGATATGGTTCCCTTCGCTAGCAGCCCCCCAAAAAAGCAATTTTTAAGTGTGTTATCCTTTATTTCCTCTGTTCCCCCATCCTCTAGGATTTGCTTCTTTGAATTCATCCCATTCTCGCTGTCGCATAGTCTCAGCATCCAAAGCTTCGTGGTCATTGTCATCAATTTCCGGTTTCGGCTCCGGTTCCTTGCCACTATTGTAAATACATAAAAATGTTTGTTTAACACGTCTTCTTCCTTTAATCTGTAAATTTGGCTTACCCTCCTCGAATAATGTTACCCCGCTCCTCTTCTTGCTGCAAGTATTCCTCAATAGTCATAGTAGGCAAGCTCCATCCTGGTCGGAATACTTGGTTCTTTAATTGCTCGCGTTTGCTGGTGATTACAAATGGTTGCAACGGGCGTCCTAGCTTGTTCAGCAAAGGCTTATCGTGACCCCAGTTGCTTCTCGCACTGCTACCGGAGTCTAGAGAAGATGATGATGCTGTTGCTTTCGATTCCATCCGTTTATCTCTCATGACCTCCATCTCTTTCAGCATGACCATTTCCTGTTGAATCGAATGGAGATGTTGAAGTGACCTCGTAACATGCAAGTCAATCAATGCCATCACCCAGTCTCTCTCGATATCATCTGTATCTTCGTTGTCATCTGTGCTGTCGAGCCGTTCTCTCAGTTCTTTGATCTTTGCCAACGTCGCCTTTTCGCGCTTGAACTGCTCAATCTTCTGCTGTCGTTGCTGAGCCGGTGGTATCCTGGATGGCTCATTTTCGTTACTGATGTTTTCTTGGAACATCTTGATATCCTGAGATTGCAGCAGCTGATGCTCCTGGCACGCTGCCAAGTATTGCTGAAAGTAATCCTAGTCGATAACAGATAATGTTAACTGATCCCTTTGGTCTATCGGATCTGCATTGTTGTATCGTACCTTGCCTGTTTCCAGGACACTTTTTCGTTGCTCGATAGGACCTGTCCTTTTTAGCGTCAGGTCACCGAGATAGGCTGGGATGAGCAAGAACCGTAAATTCTGAGGACTGATCTCGTCAATGAGTTCGTTCGAGCTAAAGATCGCCAGTTTGTTAACGAGATCGTGGGCTCGTTCCAGCCGCCGCAGGCCGTCGTGGACCTTTGCCTGATACTCTGCATTCGCTGTGCTCAGCGAAGTCTCCTCTAGCTCTGTCAGTATCGATTGGCCGCTGACGAACAGTTCACCGAGACTGGATTGGTCGAGATCCATGGAGAAAGAATGGTGTTTTAAAAAGAAAGACGGGCGGAACACCAACGTGGACTCCTTCCAAAATCATTTTGCATTGTTCCCCCACAGCCGCCGAGTATCAGGTACAATGACAAAGGCAATAACACTTTAAGTTTTTGTCTAGCTGGAAACATTAAATGTGAATTATCATAAAAAGTAAGTATGTAAATTGTAGGCGACTTCTTGGCAGTCTGGTTGCAAAGTGGAGCCCTGGTCTTTTCTCTGGCGATCTTGCTGTTCTCGAGTTAACGATCCCTGGAGGCATCGCGCATGATTGTCAAGAAGCCAGTTCATATACTCGCTCTCACGCAACTGTGTATCCATCTTGTTGAGCAGCTTGAAAAGCATCAGGATATCTTGCCGCATGACTGCCAGACGGTCGCGGCTCACATCCAGCTCGGATGCATACTGATGCCTTTGTAGACTTTGCCATTGGTACGTATCACTTACAGGCTCTTGTGGATTGCTTGCTCGCAAGAACAGTTGAAAACTGCAGTAAAATACCCAATAAACTGTTGCTCTTTTGTATACTCTTGCACGGTTTACCTCACCTCTGAGTGTTCACGTAGGGTGCCTGGAATTTTGAGTGCAGGTAGCCACCTGTCTCCAAATCCAATAGATACACGCCCTTCTTCTTGTAGCGTGGTTGCTGAGAGGCTGTATCTAGGGTTGTTGCAGGTACAACGGTAGTGAGATTATTCGGCTGAATGGTTATTTCGTGAACAGCCAGAGACGGTTGTTCAGATATGCGTTTGTCAGCCGAACTGAGCATGCGCCATGAGCCAAAAGTGCACAGAAGAGCCAAAATTGACAGTATGATTAGGATGCGCTTTGGTGCAAATTGTCGGCCTTGAGAGCGTTTTTTCTTTTCATTCGATGCATTGCTGTTCGTTTTCGTTGTTGCTGAGGATTTTCGTGTCTTTGAATGAACGGATGGTGGTCGAAGATGATGGTTGCTGCTGCTGCTGCAATGCTGAGTCGTTTGCAGGCGTGCTGTGTGCAGAGGATACCGGGTCGCTGTCGTCGTCGTCTTGACTTCCTTGGTAACGAGCACCGTCTTTGCAACTTGAGTTTGTCCCGACGTCGGTGATCCGACGGTGTCATCGCTGCTGTTTCCATTATCCGTGCTGTTGCTATTGCTGCTGGTGGTAACAGCGGTGACATTTTCCTCGGTTGCGGTGTTCAGAACGGTACCGCCCGATGTTGCTGCTGCTGCAGTTGTCGAGTCCTCCTGGTGTTCCTCCTCACGTTCTTGATCTCCTTCGTTGTCGAGCGCTTTATTGTTATTGTCATCATATCTTTCTGTATTTTCAACCAGTGCCAATCTCGAGTCGTTGCTTTGTTTCGACACCTTCTTCAAGTTCTTCGCTATATCTGTAGCTGCTTCTTCAAGTATAGGTATAAACACTGCTATGCTATCACCCATTCCTTTCATGGCGGCCTTGGTGACAATAGCTGTGATCGAGTAAGTTGTGAGCTCTAATTATCACTTGCAGTATCTTAAACATACCTCTTACAAGGACCGATTTTACCCATCGAACGCCCAGGTGACACGCAAGTTTGCACCTAGACTTGTCTATCCAGGTGATACAGTAACGGACAGAGGGTATAAATGCGTCTGCAAAGGGCAGAGCAGCGGTTCTAGTAGATATCTGAACCACGTAGCAGCTAAGAAAATTTAAGTTATCGTTGACGGCTATAAAATTGCCAAACCATTCTTACAAGTAGTCCTGTTTCTTGATCAAGACTTGGGTTTCTACAACTTCAGCTTCCTTCATACGAACTGTAAAACGGAGTATTATTATTTTGTTATTAGGTATAGCATGTATGTGTCTTTACCGATAGGATTGCTGACCGGCATGATATACTTTAGCGTGCGTTTTAATTGCCCATCGTCGTCGTCTTTCTTCCACTGAGACACACGCAGATCTGTAACTTGTAAGTACAAGCAAAGACCTGCAACTTAAGTATATAAAATTCTTACCGTGACCTTCTGTTCCGGTTGCCTTCTTCTCCCAGACGCCACCGTTCGTTGCTGGTGTGACGTTTTGCTCATCAGAAAACATGAGTTCATACAATCGTCTTGCCGAAATTGGAAGCTCGATTTCTGATTCGAGTTTATCGAGATGGTCATCGCACTTGCACGATACTGGCTTTTTGGGATACTCCACTCCTTCAGGCAGAGCATCAGCTGCAATAGCTTTTGATTAACTATCTCTGTTGCGCCATGTATATTTGTGCGGATATAACTTACGATCGACGATCTTTTCCACTTGCTTTTGCGTTCTCTCTGTATTGTTGTTGTCTACTTTCTCGCCAACTTTGTTAAGTTCCTTCTCGTGTTTAGCTTCTAATGACTTGTTTTCTACGTGATGAGAAGGTGGCTGTGGAACATCCAGTGTTTGGCCTGGGGAGGATGCTACCAATAGCTCAATGCGACCATCAGGTTTCTTTGCAGGCGTGAACGTTGGACGCGCCATGCCTCTGAAAGATAGTCTTCCTTTCTTTCTAACTGTTGTCGGCGTACCCCCATGCCCAGAATCCGTAGAAGTGCACGAAATAGAACGTTCCTTTCTGACCATCCTGGTTCCTGACAGACTCTTGATCTTGTTGAAAAGATTGCGTAACTGCATTGGCTACGTAAACAAAAATAGCAGTTAGCTATACAGCACGCAATTTAATCTATGTGGATGGTTACCTCTTGGCTTTTTGCATTGTTGATTGCAAAACGAAGCTTCTCAGCTACTATGCGGCTATCTTCTGAGTATACAGCAAAGGTGAAAGACTCCATGTTCTTCTTTGCCGATTCAATCTCCAGACTTATCAATAGCTGGTTTTTGCTATGTCCCACATCTTCAACCAGGCGAACGTTGCTGATATCTTTCAATCGCGCAACAAACTATGTTGCAAGGATAGTTCTGTTAGAAGCACAGGGTAAACATGGAAGCTCCTAGTTCTTACCGAATTGACGCAGGTCATCATGATACAGCTGTAGAACCACAATGTATCTTGTGTCAAGAAAAGTTTGCCACCGTATCCCTTCTTGGTCTTGGATGCATCATTATCCTTTGAGCCATTTGTCGACGATGGATTGCATCTCAAAGAAGCAAAGAATACTGGTATATTTTACATGAAAAGTAGAAAGATTTTTAGTTTATCCAGCAATTATCATTGGCTTTTTCTGGACACGATTCTTACCATCCAGGACAAGTTCTTTTTTAACGCCACCAAATAACTGTCGCAAAGCATGAGTTTCCGTGACCAATTCTTGCGGATAATCCACGATATCTGTGGGCACGCTCACATTTGTGTCTCCACAGAATGGCCAGCTTACAATCTTTGTTTCATCGTCAGCGCTGCGGAAGGGTGCTTTGGAAGCAAACAAGACTGCGCCAAAGAGTGGCCACGGAACACCCCATATTTCGGGTAGCGAGCTGTAATTTTGCGCGCAGTGCGATGTTGAAGATTCCCAGACAATTGTTGGCGCGAGTGAAAGGCTGCCTGTCAGCGTAGCATCTTCTACTTGTTTTGGTATCGATGAATATAGCACGACGCGAGGTGAGGATGATGATTCATTGCTATGGTGGTTATCTGGGAAGCCGATTGTTGATAATCCTGGGATTTCTGACAAGCGCGGAGCTGCCGACGAGATCTTTGAGGATGATGATGCGGATGTACTCATCATAACAGAAATATTTTTTGGAGTCGTGATCGTTGTGGTTGATTTAGCTTTTGCTGAAAGTCGTACCGGCGATCCCGGTTGGAATTGATCGGACTGACAACTAGAGACACTCGATGTGGTAGAATACGACGAAGCTGAAGCTTGCACCGAATCCACCAATGACCTGTTATCGAGATTTTCGAGGCGTCGACCCAATGTCTTTGGGCTGCCATCGTTTGCCTGCTGGATACAAGTTATCCATTCACGCATATCTTGCTCGGTCTCAGCCTGCAATGTGACATCAAATCTAAACATTCAAGTGTGCGTATGTAAGTTGGAAAATGCTCCGTGGAATATACTGTGAAGAAAAACATACTGTCTCTTCTTGTTGATAACTCTAAAGCAGAATCTGCGATCATATTCCTTCAATATTTCTATCTCACTCGCAGCGATCTTGACCCTTGTGTCTATTGCAACTGAGCATATGCCACTCTTTGTGCTAGCACCGCACCAGCCAAACACATCGCCGCAAAGAAAGCACCATTTTCTAGACCAGCTGTTCCTTGATACTCGCACGAGTAAATATCCCCATTTGGGATATTGATGTTGCTTCTGCAAATGCTGGGAAGATGGAGTGTTTACTGAAACAGATAAACTGAACCCAATGTCCGGTCGCGGTTGAACCAGTTGCAGATAATCATTCAATAGTTTCTCTTGAACTCGATTTAACCGTGTCATTTCATGCGCACATGTTTGTCGATCCTATGGTTGTGTGGATTTAGTCTAAACTGTTTAAAGCTAGTTTGCGACAGGCTTACATCAATTAGCCACTTTTTCCAATTTGTCAATGCTGTTTTGAGATATCGCCATATTTCTACAGTTTCTCCAATGTCGTCCAACTTGACGCTTGCAGTTAACATTCGCTCGACAAGCAGATTTGCTAGCTGGTTACGAAACTCTGCGATCATTTGAATATGCTGCATCGATTTCTGGATATAATCTTTGCGTGCTTCATACAGTTTTCCCGCTTCTTCCCGCAATATCGACAAGTCCTTGCTTCGACTAAGGCCTGAATATCGCTGGATCTGATGCTCATATCTATCCAACGATTTATCTTGCAACTTGCGAAAATCCTTAGATTGGGTGCAACGTTAATGCGACGATCATAATTAATAGTCAAAAATCCAGATGTATATAACCTTGTAGTCCTTGAGGTATGACTTTACAAATTGGTTTATCGGTTCCAGATACTGGGTTTGGATCTCCAGTACCTAGTGGTGGCGGCGATGTTTATCAAACAATGTCAAGGTTGCACAAGACCATGTGGTTGTGTTACACTTTACCAATTTTGACTGAGTAGCCATTGTCTTTTGAAAAGCGTCAGATACCATCCTCGCTGCAACTAACGAGAAACTAGAAACTTTTAATGATGTAAGCGATTATATATTCTTCGAAACAAAAGGGGATAATAATCCACACTCCGGATAAAAAGTTACCTATAAGACCATCGTCAAAAGACGCCGGTGGTATAACCTTGTCGCAAATAGCAGCTGTTTCCATGTTAAGCCCTAACGTACGTGCAAATGAATTACAATCGCGATATAATTGTGTCTGAATGCATTTCCACGACGTACTGTTCATTTTCTCGACATATTGTTGGTATTGCGACATAAGGTTTGAAAGCCACTTGTCCAGCAAGTCGAATTGCTCATCCCAGTGAACGACGCCAGTCCTGTAGATTGGAGAATCGGTGATTGCATCGTGCACCGTAACGAGTGTCGAGTAAGGGGAGGAAGGAGGGGAGAGTGTCATTGCGTAAGTCTACGCTTCGTCCTTGCACAGGGCCGCTGACAGGATAACAGGGACAAACAAGCAACGGATGACATGTTTTGCGCCATTATGATCACTCAGCATATGTGTGTAACAGGTGGAAGTTAAATTGGTATATCCACACATCGAAAGTAACAAGATCATCGAAATCCCTAATATATGGTAAAGCATGAAGAACCAGTTGTATGATACTTTATATGTCACCGAAGGTTCAATCTGAATATCTGAAGAGAAAAGCATACAAAGACAATACACAAAATAATCGCTACTATACTAATGTCACTTTTATTCGTCCCATTCTCATGCTTTAGATAAAAAGTGCCGTTTAGTTCACGTTGACCTGCAAACGTACATAGTCAACGATATATCCAGGAACCACGACAACCGCCAGGCAAGGTTTTCGATTGCACCGCTTTTCTACTTGATGATACAGACCATACCAACTGCAACCGCCGCTAATCGCTGCTGGCGATCTAAATCTTGCGGATCACAGGGTACAATAATAGAAAATGGCCAAACAATGATGGATCAGAAAACTGATATGCATGGAAGTTGATATTGAGGAGTCTCGTTCCTACCTCAACAAGTCAGCTTGAAGGGCAAAGGATATTCGTCTGTATCAAGTAACTACGAAAAAAAAAGGAAGCGATTGTTCCATGACCTTCCTCTGCCACCGACCCCTGTAGGATCGACGCAAAGTTAATTCTGCTCTGGGTTCTCCTGGAAGAGTCTATTATACACATAATCGCGCGAGCATTTCGTTTCTCAATCTTATAGCGTGCGGATCTATTTTCGACGCTGGGATATTGCTCTCAATATTAATGCTTCAGCGATGGCTATCGGTAGATTTTTTCGAGGATATAAATATCAAACTATGCCGTTTGTTACTGTATGTACCTGCAAAATTGCATGATATCTGGCAGCCAATTAGATATGCTGATGGAACTGTTCTATGAGCTTCGTTGGGAGTATCATCCCCTTAAACCGACGGTTTCTTTTCCAAATTGAGAGAAGCGACAGCCTGAAGCATGCGGCCACGGTAAACTTCTCGTCGCGTCGTCTCTCCTCGAAGCATTTTTCGACGGCCTTCGGTAATTTTCTTGGAAAGTTCGCTGCCATTATTAGACGATTTTACCGAGCTAGCCGTCAGAACTCACAGAGAGTATATAAAGGCTGATACATCACTCGATCTATTCAGCTTACAAACTTATTTTCTGATCGTGGCCCAACAGCAGTAAACCCGAAATCACAGTAACGACTCCAGAAAAGCTCATAGAGTATCAGCTCACGTCGAAGGCATCCTCTGACGATCTTGCGAGCAAAAGACATGGCCGAAAAGTAACATATGACACACATTACCTCCCGCAACTACTGTCTACAACGATAAAACAGAATAGTAAATTAGAACACGGTCCATGCACACGGCGGAAAGGCCTCCATTCCCTAGTAAGAAAAGTTCCAGTTCGGTATCTAGCCTTCTAGCATACATGCTACGTCTTTGAGATCATTGTTCCATGATGCTCCTGGATATCCATGAAATTGACTCCCTTCGACCTCTTGCCAAATAGCCGCTGGGAGGATTAGTTCCATCTTTGGCTCCTCCTTGCTGTCTTCAAGTCAATCAAGATCCCCACCCCTTGTTTTTGCTCCCTATGCATGAGAGGTAGAAAGGTATATGACAAACACACTACAGTCGTGAGGTTCACAGAGCATGTTTTGCTTCAAGAGGTATACTTCATTCTCAAACTTTTTATACATACGAAGATACCACCCACTGTCGGCCTGGAGTCTCTAACACCTACGTAAGCTAAAAATCCCATTATCTGGATGTGCCAATCAGCTACGGTGGGATAGATGGTAAAGGTGCTTATATACTTATATAAACCATAATCGGCTGAGTAGCTGGAAAGTCAACAACAAACCATCAGAGCCATAGAGTTGGAGAAAGCCGCAGGAGCATTCTACTCCGTGATTTTTCTTTTTCCAAATATCTCCAGCAACCAAATCGCTATTCCCATCCATGCCAGTATCACCGAGAATAAATCCCCAATACAGCCTCTTCGTGGTACGTACATATCCCTAAGCATCTCTCATGCATGTTCTAAAAATCAAGCGGGATGGTCAGGTTGAAGAGGGACAGTAAAGCAAGGCGGATATCGAAACTTCTTTGATATTACATTGAGTAAAGCGTAGCACAGATGCTACCTGCTGCTTCTCTAGATCCATTCTTGAATGTTTATGCTACTGTCAAAGGTTTTGATTTGTCATCGATCGGTAAGCATTTAGCACTAACCGTATCAGTATCGCATAATACCCCCTCAAAAGACGAATTACGGTTCTTTCCCAGTGTCGATCAGCAAGCAGTACGGTATGCATAGCGTATCGATTCTCCCTGGCTAGGCAGACGTTGTGCCATCGGACTGGATGTCAAAGGAGGAGAATTTGACGGATAATGACGTGTTGACAACAAAAAGTGTATGGACAAGATCCGTTAAGCAACATCTTCCTGCTGGATTAACCGACTTTTCGGAACCATCTCGTGCTTGTAGAGTTTGAACAACGCGACACACGGACAACATCGACATCGGAAGCGTAACTTTCTTTTCTGAACCTAGCATGCAGCTTGAAATATATGCTTGGATTTGGCGTATCTATGAAGCGAGGAGTTGTTTGAAGATCTTGTCGATGCATTTTCATGAGGATCGAGTTCGTGAATTACTATTATGATAATCGAAAATAAAGTTCTTCTCTCCTGTCCTTGCTCAAACAGGTTACAAATATGAATATGCCACCGTGCTTCCTAATCTAAATGACGCATCTTTTTCCCTCCCCATTCACCGATGCATCCGTGTCTCCTTGCAGTCGTGGATTCATGGAAATCCGTAGCTGAAGAAAGCATATATAGAGGCCTGCTATCTCCATCCTGATCTCTGCTAACCTCGCCTGTACCCCCGTTCTTTCTCTCTCTATCTAATCTCCATTCATCGCTGTACCTTTCGCACTGCCCTCGTCCACCATGGCTCCATTGATTCCCGCTATCTCGTACGAAGAGCAACAGGATTACAACAATAACTACCAGCAGCAAAGCAGCAACAGCAATCAGCAGCAACAAACCAATAACAATAACAACAATTATAATCATAATGGCAGTAGCAACAATAATAACTACAACAGTAATAATAGCAACCAGCAACAGAACAACAACCAGCAGCAAGGCTATGACAATAACAATAACAATAACAATAACAATAACAATAATCAACAAGGCTACGGCCAACAGCAAAGTAACCAAGGATATGGCCAGAATCAATATGGGCAGCAGCAGCAGCAAGGTAATGGCTATGGTTACAACAACAACAACCAAGGCAACCACCAAGGTGGAATCACCAACTATAGCCATCAAGATGGACGGGGCTCTTTGCCGGTTATCTTTATCGTCATTGGCGCAGTGTGGTGTCTAGCGCTCATTGCAGCTGTCGTCATGTTCCGGGCATGCCGCCGTCGAAAGGAAAAAAAGAAGGAGACTATGGCCAATGCATACCTCGAATTCAGTCAATCCCAAGCGTCTGCTGGTTTCGGTGGCAACAAAAAGAGCAGCCCGTTAAAGTCCAACGATGACGGTTACTACAAAAAGTAGATTGCACAAGCATTATATGCTCGCTTTTTCCTTCCTCAGTTTTATTGTTGCCATTTCATCATGTACCCGAATAGTTTCATCTGTCCTCTTCTTTCTTCTTCTTTATTAACATTCTTCAATCTACAGTTCATTTGCATTAGTTTTCCTCTCCTTTAGTTTTTCTTCATTTACTTTTTCTTATGTTAAGCAGAATCTACCGATAATTCTCCTTCCACTACTCAAAAGTTACAAAGTTCTTTTCTTTTATGCAATCTATAACTCGAATATGTTAACAATGTTTACGACAATGCTATATGTTTGCAGGAATGTCTAAGCAAAGCTCTCTTTCCAAAAAGTACTGTTGGTAAGATGATTGAACCTGAATACAGACCTTACCAAGGGTCCTCCTGATCCAGGACGCTTTCCTGTAAGTAGCCTTCAGAAAGAAGTGTCAAGTGATCCGAAAGTTCTTTCAGCTACAGAAAGATGAGTAATACAATGTGCTGTACAGTGACCAAAGTTATGTACATACAATTTTGTAAATTCTATTAAGCGTCTGATTTGTTCGATCAATACCAGCGTCCGATCACAAAGCCTATACAGTAAGGAGGTTTCTTATACATTCATCTGACGGCAAGAAGCATCCACATGTGCGCGCTGTTATCAAAACATCTAGAAATCTTCTGGTCTGGGATACAACAAGGAGTAGAATTGGTAACATGCATAGTAACACGTGCTCTGCAGGGTAATACATTCCCTGAAGTAGGCGAATATGACGTCGCACAACAATCTTGATTTACAGTACGTGTTGCAACTCCTTGCTATGAAAACGGACACCACTCTAGCAGAAGAATTCTGTCGACCCCTTGTCAATGCAGTCAATGCACACGGTCTGGCTCCACATACAAATTTTGAAAGAATTGACTTGCGTGGAAGGGATTGAGACCGGAACATGCGACAAAATGGTGTGATGGAATGTCTCTTGCATATTGTGTCTGTCGTAAATATTTATTCATAACGGGATCTAATGGCAAATACCAGGTTACAAAAAATAGAAACTGGTCAAATGAAAGTTCTACTGCTTTTAAACACCTTTATTTCCCATTTGAAAATTGCAAAAATAGAAAAACCATACTGCGTACATAAATATAGTACTATAATCTATCGACCATCTACAATTTCAAAGCCCAAAAGTGCGGGTGGTAACTATGGAAGCATCTGGCCACAGATCCCGCTGGTACTTAATACAATAAGAGAACTATGACTACTATAATTATGATAGCTTTTTTGCAATTACTGCTGTTAACAGCTAATTTTTCATAATAAGTAGGAAGATGGTGCATTCAAGATCTCATCATACTTTGTGTAAGATGACAAAGCTGGGAGGTAGATAGTCGAAAGAGGCTTTAACTTTCTTTTATTATCTCTTTCCAACACGGTTATGTAGTAAAGTAAGAGGGTAAGGTCAAAGAGAACAAGGCAACAAAAATTTATTTAGAAAAAGCCAGTCATACAACAAGAGCAAGACAAAGAAGAGAAAATAAAGAGGATATTACGTGCTGTTACGGTACCGCTAACGAAAGATATCTAGATACCAGTATTTCCAGCAACTCCGGCAACATTGCCAATAGCGTCAGTACCGCCTTGACCAGTAGCTCCTTGGGCAGTAGCAAGGGTAGACTTAACACTGTCGGAAATAGCAGGGTTGCCTGCAGCTGCTTGCTCCACAGTCTTGATAGCAGATTTGGCGGCATCTACTGGTCCTCCACCGAGGTTTCCGGCATCGCTGCTAGGCTGTTGTCCTTGGCCTTGATCTTGTTCGTCAGGTTGCTGATCCGCTTGGCGTTTGACTGGTAATGGTACTAAACCATTACCTGCACCGGGGTCAGCTGCACCAAGTATAGGATCTGTTGCACCATCGACGTTGCCTTCAATGATCCCGACTGGAGCTTCCGAAACAGTTCGTCCAGGGTCGACCGGATCAGTCACTTGACCGTTGTTTGGGGGTACCGGGACAGCCGTAGTACCGGCGATGAGAAAGGCTGCAGCGACGGTGGACAAGATAGTAAAGCGCATGATGATATGTTTTGGATAGCTTTGTTGTGAGTATAAAGTGAGCTGTAGAGAGAAGAGAGCTTTTTAGGACGATAAAATCTTGGAGACAGCATAATGTCCATGGCTTATATAGAGCTTTTTCGTCGACCTCATATCTCCATCAACATACTTGCTTCTCCTACAAACGAGCTCCTTCTTTGCACATGTTGCGCTTGAACTAGACTAAATTGGTTATGGAACTGTCAACAACGATGCGGGAACCAGGGCGATCAGAAAATATTACAAACCCCCCATTACCCGCGGTGTGCTCCTTTAGGGGCGTGCACTTTCTTAGTTTCTCTTTGGATGCCCCTCTTTACTCCTAACAACACGATCTCTCTGCTTTTACAGCTACTACAATACGTTTAAATTACAGAAGTTTTCCGTCTTTTCGCTTCATAAAGGAGATGTAGATTCCCAACATCTTCCAAAAAACAATTCCAGCACTGCTGCGATATATTCCAATATTATATGCAGCATTCGCCCCCATCTAGCAGTACGTCAATACATAATCCTTTCAGTTTTTAGTATTAGCAAGATGTAAGCAGTTTTAGAATGCTATCACTGCAATGGCGATTGTACTTTGTAACGGCAACGTAATAACTTGGAGTTTTATCTTAGCATACTCGGGTCGATCTCCTTGGTCGTTTGCTTTCAGTTTCTTTATTTCCCCCTTATGCTAAATTGTCACACGAGCGATCACTTACAAGTTTGTGCAGCCAATACTGCTCAGGCTGCAGTGCCATTTGTTTTACAATACAACTCTAAGTCCTTAGATCAAAGGGGAGAAGTCAAAAAAAGGGAGGAGAGCGTATTAAGACATGCCAGCAACGACAATGCATCCAAGACCGTGCATTATATCCATGTAGCATCTTTTCACGCGGCGGTAGACAAAAATTTCGATAATCGGGAACAGAAAGGGGGAAGCACGAGGAGTTATTATCATATTATGTGATCTGTAGCTATCGCTTTTGAATTTTATGCAAGTAAAGCAATAGAAGCCGAGATACTAGCTAATGCAACCAAGCTGCCAATAGCAGCACTGGATACCTTTGTGGCACCGCTAAACTGCAGCGCAGCACCTGTAAGCGCGATATTGTCTGTTGGTGAGGGTGTCGAAGGAGCGATGTTTACAGGTGAAGAGACCGGGCTCTGCGCAGATGGCGATGAGGGCAAAGGTTGCTGCGACGGGTCTACAGCCTTTCCACTTGCTCGATCCATCACTTGACCAGAGATATCCAGCACTCGGCCACCATTGTAAGGACCGATAGGTTTGATATCATCTGTATCGGAAATGTTGAGCAGCTTGCATACGGAGGCAGATCTGCGTTCGATCCAGTCAGGAATGCTCAGACTGACACCGTAGCCTGCATAGGCGGCCTCAGCAGCAGTTGTCTTGTTGTCGTTGCTGCCTTGGCTCTTGGTTGTCGCTGCTCGGAAATCTCGCATATTCCACACAACAGGCTCTCCGGGCGATCTTCCAGGCAACGCCCGGTCCCATTCAACGTCCTTTTCAAGCATCTTTCGCCAAGCTTCGATGCGAGGGTTCAAGACACTTGGCTTGAAAAATCGCTTGACGAGTGTCCGCAAGATCTCTTCGAAGTGGGCTTTGTCGTAGGCCAAAATCTTTGAAACAAGCGGGCGCTGTGCACCGTCTGGCGTAAATTCCTCGTACGGTACGTCTGCAGCATCCGTAGTCAAGATATCGTTGCCGAATGTTTCGTCAAAGTCATACGAGATCACGTTCCATTGGTTGGATTCCAAATCTTGATTCAACAAGAAATTGTTAGCTGCGTGCCATACTCCGTCCCAGGCACCTGCTAAATAATTCATGGCAAGCTGCAGCTCGGTTTGGTCAAGGTTGACGAGCTTTTGCAGTGATTCCTTGTCGTTGGCCGCATCAAGCGCACGTAGGAAATCGACCAGAGGTTCTTTCTTGTGTTTTAACTTCGGTCCATTTCCTCTATCTTCCAAAGTATACATTTGCTTGTATGCAGACCGCTTCTCGCCCAGATACATGAGGTTTGCATTGCGAGTTGCATCCAAAGCATGGCCTTTGTAAGTAGGACCTGATACAAACACTTAGATCAGTTCACAAAGCTTCAAAGAAGGCTTGTAGATGGTTATCTTCTTACCAGTAGCTGGAGAGGAATTTTCACCGGCGTGAAGGACATTGTCAATAAAATTGGAGGTCGCATCGTCGGTCATAAGGAACAAACCCATAGGTTGACCATTCACGAAGAGACGGACCCAGTGAGATGAAGGAGCAGCAGCGCCGGAAGCGGCCAAGCAGTCCAATGTTAGTTTCTCGCGCCTATAGATACAGAGGTTTTGTCAGTTGATCCGCACAAACTTGTTTCCGTTTTGGTACCGATCACTTACATGAACGAAGGATCGGTCTGCTCTGCACGAAGTTTGAATGTTCTGCGACCAAACAAACGTTGGTCTTTCTTCAACCGAATTTGGAACGACTGACGGTTAAAGTTCTTTGAAGTGTGGCCAGAGTTGCCGATGTGTCCTCCTTTAAACGAATGCACTTCAGAATGGCTAATGTAAACCATATCAAGCATGTCTGCATCGTCGTTCTCCTCGTCCTTCGGGTCAGTGAGGATATCCGTGAAATCATCCTTGTCCGCTCGAACAAACAAGGTAGCAATTTCGTTGGATTGATTCATTCGTGTAAACAGAGCTAATGTAGAAATATTAGCATATGATATGATCAATGCAGCTGTTTTCAAGCATTGACAACATTTGCTTTTGGACTTACGTGGGTTAATAGGGTTGAATGCTTGAGGAATTTCAGGGACCTGGTGCAGCGTAGGAATTCGATCGAAAAACTCGTTACCAACAGAAGATGATGATGCTTCAGCTTTTCTCATGCTGGACTCTGACTGTACAACAGCACCTTTGCTGTCAACGATGGCGTACTGGTAATCTGTTCCTGAAGGTGCATAACCGGTATAAAGATTTGGATGCACGTTGCTTCTCTGCAATTTGTACGATTGCCCGTTGACAGTAACAGCTACGCCCTGCGTCGCATTTGGAAATGCAATCACGGCATATTTGGTATCGGCTGCTGAAGCATCGCTTACAAGTAGTAATAGAGATAATAGCCATAAAATGTGTAATCGAAACATGATATAAAGGAAAGTAATGGGGTGAAAATCTAAAGGAATGGACTGGAATGGATTAAAGAAAAAGTTGTAGTAGTAACAGAGTGACGTTAGAAAACAGTAAGAAGGAAAAGAAAGTGCGAAGAATGGAGCAATGGCTCGCAAAAATATCACTTCCAACGAGACAGTCGTTTAGGGAGAATGTAATAACCCTTCTTTTCACGCAGAACGTTCACTACAATGCTTTTTTCTGCTCACCCAATGTTCCTTCTTTCTCTGTCGCTCTTTTTCTCTTTCTCAATGGCTATTTCGCTATCATACTCTCCTATGTGTTTTCGTACTCTCCTGAAAGGCAGGGGCATACATCCATTTTATGAGACGCAGCAATAACTTTACTCTTCCAAAAATGGGAGACAATAGTATAAGAAGAAAGGTATTACATTATTGATAGGAAAATCAATGAACATATATAGAGAATGAGAGGAGCAAAAAAGACAACTACAGAATATGTATATGGCAAATATGGGGCGGGAAGTTGAGAATAATAGGAAAGGAAGAAACTTTTACATCAAGCGAAAAGGAGAGGAGGAGGAAGGGGAGGAAAAGACTTGCAAAATCTTACAGCAGGGTAGCCCGATAGAAACTTGCATACATGTTGACTCTATCGATAGATTTGCCAGGTTGACGAATAGATAATGCTTCTACCTTGAAACCATGCTTCTCAAACAGTTTATTGTACCAGGGCTGCGTGCCTGCGCTGCGCCAGTAAACTTGTCCGCCTCGTTGGAGAGCACGTGCCATTTCTGCAATCTCTTGATCCAACTCGCCGCAGTTAAATGGATCAAACCAGTCCATGTGATCCATAACCACCAGACGCGTTAGATATGATTCGGGTAGACTTTGAAGAGTATTCAGAATGGAATCCGTGTGAAGACGGAATGCATCCATAGCATTAGAGTTCTATTATGTTTACATTCATGTTGTCAGCAAATTATGTCGTGTCTAGTTGACTTTTTCTTCTCTCTTTTACCTTTAGTGTCTCAAAGCCGTCCTCGGTGAGGTACGTGGGACAGGATTCGCGGGTGTATTTCTGCATCATGCAAAGATGATAGAAATATTGATCGTTGGATAGTAAGGAACGCGATGGGATAGGGTCGAGCGTATTTTCAATGTATTCGCGAGTTGTGCATTCTTGCAAAAACATGTTCATCTGATTGATGGGGACTTATACATACATTTTTTAGCATCTATTTTCATAGGACAAGAATTATGATCATCTGGCAAACTTACCACCGAGAGCATTCCACATGAACATGGGGTTATCCATGATACGACGGATGACAGGAGAGAAGAGAGCTGGACGAAGCTTTTCTTTCCATATCTTTTCCTGCTCAGCAATAGTTCTTGCAGAGCACATTGCTTCAGCATCCTTGGCAACACCGTTGACACGAGCCCACCATTCAAAGAGAACCAGAGCCAAGCCTGAATATCCGGTCTTGTAAAATTTGTGAGAGAATCTGTCTGCATGCTGTGCCCAGTACTGGTATGCAAACGAACTGAGATGAGGTGAAATTGTATCGTGCAGGAGCGTACGGAAGTTCGGGTGACGACCTTCACCAAACATTCGCCAAAAATCATTGAATGACAAGGATGAAATACTTGCGAGCTTGAGTTCCAATAGATGGTTCTGGCATGGATTCATATCAACGCAGTGGATGCGTTTAGGTTGGGCTTGGATAGCGTATTCCAAGGCGTTGTCACCGGCTGACGTGATAACGAGCATGACATCATCCTTGGTCAAGTTCATGTGCTCCAGATCTACGCGAGGATCTTCCCAAGTGAAAGCGTAAATGTACGACCGGAATTGAGTGTGGCACGGGAGGGACGGGTCGTAATCCAATCGCCATTGTCGGTTCTGCAACGTGAAGCTATTGTTGTCTGTGCTCTTGATCGATGCCACACTGTTACTCCGACTGCTTGAAACACTTGAATCATCAGCGATGCTGGATGTGCACGCGCTCACACCGCGAGCATGAGAGCATCCGAGCCACACATAGTATGGGATTTGGATCAGGTAGGGTACCACAAAATGGTTGCGACGGTTCAGGCTTTTGATTGTGCCAAACTTGTACTCAAGATAATCGCGTCGTCCAGGAGCAAGGTTAATATGGTCAAAGTCAAACCAAATCTGCCAAAAGAAGCGCAAAAGCCAGCTACATTGACGGCCGTGTTGTGGCGAGTATGCCTCGGCAGGTGCCTTTGATTTTCCAGACACATAAAAGTCGGCAACACCTACGATGCCATCGGGCGACAAGAGAGATTGAACTCTATCAACCACAGGAAAGTAATTGTCCATCATGGATACTAGAGTGTCAAGGCTTGGAGTGAGTATTCTTCAATCTCCATATGCTTATCGAAAACTTACGTGAATAAGACATGGTAACTAGGGAAACACGACCTTCGACATTGAATGGTGCCTGAAAGCCAGCAGCATCCTGGCAGAGAACAATCACATTGTTCCATCCGCGGCGCTTGAAACGCTCCTCGGCAACTTTGCAAAGTGATGGTGTCAAATCGACCAAAATGACCTTGCCAAACTCTTCAATGGGGAAAGATTCATTCATCTGCTCAATATTCCATCCTTTTGTTCAAGCTGTATGTCAGAGCTGTATATCGCCAATGGGTCAATTATGACACGACGTTACCTGTGCCACCTCCGAGATCAATCCAAATAGGCTTTTCGTCTGTAGTTCGACTAGCGATCTGCTCTTTCAACTGAGCAGCGCAAAGCTTAAGCATGGTCTTTCGTCCGCGCAGTAGCTTGCCTCTTGAATCATCGTAAACTATCGAAAGGAAAAAATGGAAGTGTTTTAGTTTTGACATTTTGCGCGGTGCATAAAGGAGACACGTTACTTTTGGCCTGATCCTTGTAAAAGGATTCGAGACGGCTCTGCTGGTCGCCGTGCTTGCCGAGAGGTTTGAAGAAGCACGAGT
Organism: Rhizomucor pusillus; assembly: GCF_041956525.1. NCBI lineage: Eukaryota > Fungi > Mucoromycota > Mucoromycetes > Mucorales > Lichtheimiaceae > Rhizomucor > Rhizomucor pusillus. The sequence goes on along the minus strand of NW_027192147.1, from coordinate 210,155 downwards.
ACATGAACATCAATGGAGTGCGGACATGGTTCCATCCAACAAAGAGTGAAACGAGGCACCCGACCAAACTCAAGAGGACTGCCCTTGACCACTCGTACTGTGCGCAGAACGCCTCGAGGATCCGACTGTGGTGCAACGCAAAATTCATCATGCCGACCGAGACAGGAACCGCAGCGAATCGAAAAGGTGCCTGCATAAGCAATCCCTGGTGACCTTGGTCCTTCATTGTTGTTGAAACGTTGAAGAGAGAGAGAGAAGAAAATAGCGTGAAAAGAGGAAGAAAAGAAAGAAGAAGAAAAAGCCAATGTGGGATATGCTTTATATACGGCTTGTGTACCCCTACTCCTTGAAGCGCATTAGATTGGACGCGCGCGCACTCGCACATACAAGCACGTACGCTCGTGCAAGTTAAGTTTTGGATGGGGTCTCGGATTCGATCCTAAAGATCTCCCAATAACGGCTACCGCACCGAGCCAGCGACGTCGTTTATTGGATCTACAGAGAAGACTTGCCCTGTCATGTTACCCGTAAAGAGGATTTTCAGCGAATGAGCTTGCACGGCGTGCATGGCGACCGCCGGAGCTGAAAATTGGGCGTTTCCATGCGACGCATTCTGGCAACTTCATTGGGCTCGTCCGACGAGAAATCACTGACTTTTATGAAACGAGTTGGTGCGATATTTCGTGAACGTGAATCCCTGATAAGCCGAGTCATCACGGGAATGTGCGCTCCACGATTTGATCCGGACTATCTATTGTATTATTAAAGTCACTAAACAAGATCCACGCAATTTGACGACTGCTGGCATCCCCGAGCAGTATTCCGAGAAAGTTATAACGGGCAACCCCTTTGCTCCTATGTTTATTCGCACTAACTTTTTTCTCATGCCTTATACCGCTTCGCTAACATTTGAGGGGAAAAACAATTGCTTTTTATTCTTACGCTACAAACATTTTAAACCAAAGCTTCTTGCTCGTCTGACGAAGAAGGTGGCAAACCGTTAAAAATAGCCTTGGCTTCGCTTTCTGACACATCGTCAGGGAGCCCTCGTTGACGACGCCACTGGAGAAAATCGTCGTAGGTCTTGACCTTACCCTTGCTTTCACGGACTGTGTGCTTGAACACCAGGAGGGATGCTTGGAAGCGGCGTTTGTGGTTGGAGAACCAGTAAGTGATATTTCGTGGTTTAAGCCCCGTCTGTTCCTGCACTTGGCGGCGCTGGTCCTTTGACATCTTTTCACGCTGGCTGTAAATGTTGAAGAAGACAGACTTCAAGTAGTGCGTTGTCTCGGCATCGTATGAGGTTGCGGTGCGACGAGTGAACTTGCGCGTTGTTCGGGGACGACGAACGAAGCAAGCTTGCTGCAACTGTGTGGTTGTTGTCGACGACGACGACCTGCGTCGAGGTTGACGCTTCTTGTTTTTGCTGCGATGTCGTGCTGTTCTTTGTTTGGTCTCCGTGTACTCATCATCGTCATCGTCATCTTCCGGTTCGCTCGACTCGTCGCCTTCTGTGGGTTCATACTCGGTGTCGTTGTCTTCTGTTTCCACCACTGTCGAGGTCCCGGACGACTGCTGGCTGTCGGCTTCCTCTTCGCTGCACTGCGCTTGTTGACGCTGTTGTTGCGCCTGCTCTGGATCCAAACTTCCTTGCAGCGTGCTTACAAAGGAAGGAGGGATGTAGTGGTGACGTTGTTGCTGTGAAGGTGGAGTCGGAGCTGCGTGAGTCAATGCCGGCTGCATCCATTGCTGTCGAGGACTTGGCGGACAGGACCGAATATAGGATGTGATTGGAGCATTAAGCTCGACGCAAGGAGTGTTCGGCACGGTCCATGGTCCGGCCGTCAAGATCGCTGTTGGATGAACGTACGCGTGTTGCTCGATCAAATGCTGGCTTGGATGTTGGGAAGAAACCAATGCTTGATGGAAACTTGGATTTGCAGATGTCGATACAACAGCGGTTGTGGATTCAGAATACAGCGTGATTGTGTCGTACTGTGTGGGCCAAGACCAGAATAGCATTGGATTCTCTGTGAATGAGCTGGTTGACTGCATCGGAACCGACGAGATATCCATATTGTTGGACATAGCGGCTGGATAGTTGGACCAAGGTTCTTGATGACGAATGATTTCTTGCTGTGGATGTTGTTGCTGTTCTTGTTGCAGGTTCAGATACGATATCGTGCGAGGGGTCAAGCACTCACTGAGTTGCATAACATTAGGTACTTGCGATGTCTGGAGGAAAGAAGAATCACCCCCAACAACAGGAGCAGCAGGAGGAGGAGGAAGAGGAAGGCTCAGAACGGGGAGGGCTGACTGCTGCTGGGCTGTGGTACTGATGGACCTAGCATCAGCAAAGCTTTGTTGTGGATGCGGCTTGGCCCTGACCAAAGTTTCGACCAGCGGTGCTACGGCTTCCATTGGATTTTGATCGAACAGGATGCGCCTTTCTTCAACCAAATACAGCAGCTTGCGGATAGTCAAGACTTGGGAGAGGAGTTTCTTCAAGGCAGCGTTGATACGGCTAGTTTGTGATTCGCAGTCTTCCTCGGTAGAATAAAACGCGGGCGCTATATTCAGACAATGCTCCAGCTTGACGGCAATGAGATTCAAGTTTTCTTGTACGACGGGTCGATTGTATGGATCCTTCGCGAGCGCAATGTTCTGTTGGACTTGACACCAAAGCTTCGTGAATACTTCACACTGCGGATGCTCGATAAACTGTGATAGATCAGGGTACTGCTTAAGAATTTCTATCAGAGGGTAGGCCGGCTGTGGCTCAACCGATTTCTCTGACAGGTGCACCATCTGTAGTTGCTGGCTTTTGGAAATATCTGCATTGACCCTTCTTATTTCAGCAACGGATGTGGCGGCGGGTGGCAAGGCTGACGTGTCAAACGGAGGAAAAGCCAATGTATGCTCTGGTTGGAACATGAAAAAGTGGAGATCTACAGAATAGGATGCAAAGCGTTGGGCGTTAGTGTTCCATTTGATATATATGCAATGCAAGAACAGAAATGTTGGGGGAGGGGCATCTGCTTATGCCAACGGACCACTGCAGATGCTCTCTGCCAACAGTTGTTGAAGATCATAGTTACAAAATAAAAGGATTTGTTCACGAAGCTTAAATAAAACAAGGGATGCCACGACGCATGAAAAAGGGAAAGAAATAAAACTTGTCACATACCTGTTTGAAACGGTATTTTGCAGTTTTGGGATGTCTGCTTTGTAATTTACCGTGTTCCATCGTGCGGCATTCCTCTCTTTTTATCATTGTCACGAACATGTAGCTTACCTTTTCAAGCGAACAAAAGATGGGAAATATCAAAGAGCTTTGGTCACGCCAGAAGCACTTTGAATGTGATCTTGGTAAAGACAAACCTGCTGCATAATAAAGAGGAACTCAGTTCATGCATTAAAGACAAAGTTTGAACCTGTACAAACAAAAAAAAAAAAAAAGAGAGCTTAGCACTGCAGTCTCTACAGTTCAATACCAGTTGCGGATCACGGACAAAGTTGGTTTACAGGATTACTTGGAACAGTCTGTTTTATTCCGCGGGTATTTGTGTATGATAAGTAAGTACAACTCAAGATCGGCAAAGCAAGTTGGAAACAATAGCAGCACAGGAGCAACAAAGAATGCCAGTGGGCGCACAGACATATAATGGATACATTAAATTAAAACACGATCACTTGGTCTCCCGCATGTGAGCAGTAACAGCTTCGTCTGCTTCCAGGAGGCCAACGGATGCTGTGCATCGTTTGCAACGCATTCGTTTCATGTATGTGATCAAGGCGAAGAACAACAGCGTGACAATCAGCAAAGTGGTTCCCAAGCAGTAGCGACCGTATTTCATGTCGTCCACTGTCTTTTGACGTTCTGTGTCTTCAAAGAACGCATTTGTCGGTACAGATAAGGCAAGTTCATCAACCAATCCAGTGTTGGATGGTGGGTATGGATAATGAGGCGACCGGTATCGCGAGCGTGGGTCACTCAAAATGGTTTGTACATTGTCAGGAACACGGGTTGCTTCCGAGAAGGATCCAGCGTTCAAAATTTGATTGGCAATGGTTCGATGTGCAGCTAATTTAACGGTTGTGTGTCAGTTTCCATCAAAAAAAAAATTGTAGTATGCTTGCTGACTTACCACTTGTCAAGTGAGTTCGATCCCACCAGACGTAATTATCTGCTTGGCTGCTTCGCGGCGGGGAGTCCAAATAAGCGGTTTCCGCGTCCTTGAATCCGAAATTCTCGGGATCTGCTGCAACGTCGTTCAGCAGGCCATAGACATCCACGAGATCAAGTTTCAAGTCTGTATATTGCTCGTTCAACTTTGTGACGTCCTGACAGATCATTTCATTGAGAGTCTCTGCAGCATTCTGCCATTTTTCGGTCCCGTCGCTTCCGGCAAAGAATGGCATACGTTGCAATGGCGGCACGTTGAACACCATGACCTTTCTGCCATGGAAAGCGCGGCGTATGTTGCGAATCTGTTGTCCAATGCAGGCAGCCACTAACCCCAGACCCTCTGTTGTCTTGTTTACTGAATCGATGATGTAAGTTATGCCGTGAATTGTTTGCACATGTACTTTGCAGTAACTTACCAGATGCTTGCTGATATGTCTTTTGGATATCGTTGACGCCAACCCAAATGGCAAACAATGTATTCTCGGGATCCAAGTTAAGGTCAAGTCGATAGTATAGCTCCATCTGGTCACGGATGCTAGGCATCAGATCGCTCTGTGAAATATTCGGAAACAAGGCATTGTCACACGCAGCTCCGGTGTATGCAAAGCTGTAAAGCGACGTATTCCATCCGACAGCAACGTCCTCGCTCCAGACAGGACCATTTGTCCATCTCTGAAAGTTACCGACATCTGCATTTGATGCATAGACAGCAAAAGTATTAGATTAGATGTAAATTATGGGCTAATTCAGGTGGGCATACCGGAGAAAGAATCGCCAAATACCACCAGATTTTCAATTGCTGTTACACGTCGCAATGCCATCAACGAAGATACTGCTGCAAGAAGGAATGGACTGGATAACATTGCTTTGCGCGATATTAAATCTCAATGAATGGAATGGGGGAGAGGGCTTTCTTGGAGACAAATAAGAAAGAGGAGGAAACGTGGGAGCGTGAGATCTTTAGTGCACGAGAGAGAAAGGCACTGGCTAAATACTAGCGATCAGGCTACCTTGTTTATGCTTAGCCCAACTTCTCTAATTTCCATCCAGAAAACGCTTCCTTCCGAGGACGTATGCGTGCACAGTCCGCTTATGTAGTACAATGGGTGGTGCGGAAAGGTCTCTGGGCTGATCCGACTGGGCAAAGCGACTGTTTCGAAGTTTAGTTCTATTAAATTAATTGCTTCTAACGCGAATTGTCCAATACAAAGAGCAGCCGTTTAACGAATCCATAGCGGCCGTTGTTGTTCGCTTTACCATACACTGTTCTGTCTTGTAGTTGCTGCGATTTGTCATGCATGCACTCACTTCTTTCTCTCTTTTACGCTCCATCAGCCATACCCAATTTACACAATGGAAACTTTAGAAAGAGTTTCCACAGGATATGTCTATTTAACCAATCGATTTCAAATCTCGAAATTCCATACGGCTAGCAATATTGATCTTCCAAGCAGCATGTATAGCCTTCTCTTCTGCGCTAATTAACACTCAAGTGCAGATGGTGCTGTAACTAATAAAGTGAACGCGACTTGTATCTGTACACGTGACCACGTTTTCATTGTTTCATTAGGCAGTAGGACTTCCCTTTAAAAAATGCACTCAGACAATCACCGATCATATAGCTACATCGTAGTTGATGACTGTACAATAATCCTTCCCTAGTAGCCTGTAGAGGGTCTGGAGAGATTAACAACATTATTTATTATTCTTTACAGATGCGGATTGTTCATTAGAAGGATTATCAAGCGCGTTTCAGCATACACAGTTCCAGCTTGCATGCTTGGGCGACAATAGCTCCGTTCGTTATTTTCGTATATATGCATCAAAGCATCATAACTTTGTTATGATGCATCGTGAATTGCTTATCGTCTTGTGGACTATGCTTGCAACTACTTGATTTCGATCAGGTTTACCTTTGTAATTTTTTCTTAGAAGAGTTTCCTGATTGTGACCACTAAAAAGCTTTGCACTGGCTCCTAGTATGATCATCATTTCGATACTTCTGTTATACCATCTTCCGGTCACTAAGAAAAGTCTTGGTCTTTATAATGATGAAGCACCTTTTTGCTTCTAAGGTGCACTTTTCTATCTCTTTTATGCTGCAGCATATTTCTCATAAATACTTTACAGCTCGTAGTTACATAGAAGTTTTCAGGAAGAAATACAAGAATTCAGATCTTCCAGTAGTAGACTTAACAATACCGGCAAGTATCAGGATAGGAATAAAGAGAAATAACAAAAATAACAAAAGTAACAAGAAAAGAGTTCAACCGTCTGGCATGATCAGTATACGATTCCTGCAACTCAGTACTGGCAATAAAACAAGTGTTTCATGAAAATGAAGATCGATTGTCAATGAATGGAAGATCGGAGGCAAAAAGGATAGAAATCGCGGACCATCGGGTGATCTGCGTGTCAATTTTGCTGATAAGTTTTATTGGTTGCTGAATATCCGGAATTTGCTGCCACTTTTCCTATTTTCCATTCGTTTGCACCTTAAAAGTCAAGTTGTCTCTCTTGGCTATCTTTCGACATAACTTACATCTACGAGCTATGGCCAACACGGCTACGTAGCATATCACTGCATCCGAGGACCCTGAAACAGCATAGAAAGGCGGGCAAAGGGTAAACAAATGTAGTCGTTGGCAATCTGCCGATTTGCCGCTCAGACAACCAAACTCTTGAACATAGAAAACTTGGCTAAAACGGCAAAATCATATCTTTTTTCTTCCTCGTTTTCTCAATGTTTCACCACCATGTCTACAAGTAACAATCCTGAGCACGTTACAGAAGCCAAGCCCTCGTCAATCCACGAGGACCTGTTTCCAGAGCAGAGCAATGATGAAAGCAAGGAAACAACCATCAATTCAAGAAGCGACATGGAAGAGGGTTTGCTGCAAAATTCGTCCTGGACACTCAAAGTTGTGATATTACTCTGCATGCTTTCTCTGCCAGTCGGTTGCCATTACCTTGAAGCTACTGTAGGGACTCTCAAAACTTCATTAAAACATGTAAGCTATTATAATTTCCTTTTAGATATGGATATCCGACTGTCCTTACCAAATATTACTGATTGAATTCTCGTGTGCCTGATAATAGACCATGCATATCAACAATACCCAATTCGGCATTCTAGTATCTGCCGTAACCCTTGTCAACACTGTTCTTCCGCTCTTTGCAGGCGTATTCATCGATGACCTCTCAAGTTTGGGTTCCATACGAGGCACTACATGCATTAGCGTCATCATCTTTATTGGAAGCTTGCTTGTCTCCATAGGCAGCGTGCAAGCCAGTTACCCGATCATGGTCACAGGCCAAGTCATATATGGTCTCGGTGGCGGTATGATTGTGACTATGCAAGAAGGCATCCTCTCCCGCTGGTTTCGGGACAAAGAGATTGCCATTGTCATTGGCATTACACTCTGCGTTGCACGCCTTACCAAATTTGTAGCCAAACTTGTCTGCTATCCTATTGTCTATTCATCCAACGATAACTCGGCACCTATTCACGTCGCTACCGTCTTGTGCGCTGCAGGCGTAGTCATGAACATCATCTACTGGATCATCATGTGCAAAAAAGGCTGGGCAACCGCGTCCGGTAAAGAGATCGTCCAGCCAAAGCATCGATACAGTACCCGCCTAAGTACGACGCGAGGAACGGCCAGTGCAATTACACCAGCGAGTCGGCGAGTATCCATCTTTTCAAACGCGATATCACCATCAGTGTTGATGCGGCAAGGCGGCGGTTTCAAATTCAACAAACGTATTTATTTATACCTACCCGGCACATTTTGGATGATCCCATGGATTCAGTTTGTCATGTCCAGCGTACTCAGCAGTTTTGATGATATTGCGACGTGAGTAGAGAACGACAATGTTTACGACTGGCGACTATTGACATTGAAATTTGTATCCACTAGTGAGTTTGTACAGTTTCGATTTAACACGACTACCATCATGGCCGGTGTAAGTACCTGGGCATTACTGACGGCTTTGAGAATGTTTGTGTCTCTAACATGGACGTAGTATCAAAGTAGTTTGACTCAAGTCGTGCCTATCGTTGTTGCACCCTTGATGGGAGTCGTGCTTCACAGGTACGGCAAGCGGTTGACGAATTGTAAGTGTTGTCTATCCCGCTTGTCTCCCGCAAACGTTTCGTCGGTGACTGATCCCATCCTCCGCCTGTTTGCCCATATATAGTATTCTTTGCAACACTGGTTCTGGTGACATCTTTGGTTCTATTAGCATACACGTGGGCTCCTCCCGCTGCAGGAATGATCATCTTCTCGCTTGCTCTAGCCCTCGGTCCAGTTTCTGTACTGACGTCAACGTCTCTGCTGCTCCCACATGAGCTGGCAGGTACCGGGATGGCGCTGCATAAATGCTCCAATAATATTGGCACTACCATTGTTGCAATCATTGTCGGTTACGTACAAGACTTGACATATCACGACAACAACCCATTAGACGATCACTCCGACTTGACAAACGAGTACCACGGTGTCATGATTCTGTACATGATTATGGGCTGCTGTTCGACAATTATTGCATGCATATTTTGGCTCATGGATCGCAAACTGCTCAGCGGATGGTTGCAAGCCGACAAGGATGAGCGTGAAAAGCGTCTGGAAGTCGCTCGGCACGAAGAGCAGGAAGAAATGCGTGCATACAGATACCCTTACTACGGTGTTGATCCAGCAGTTCAGGCTGAGCGACGCAACAATGCACTCTCGAGGATTGGCAGCCGCTTGCGAGAAAAGAAAACGTATACATACGTCGGCGTGTGGGCTTTTTGGCTACTTGTTTCGTGGGTCGTATACTTTGTCTTTGCCCTCATGCCGGTCTGGCAAGACTATATCTATGACACTGCAACTTAGTCTTTTTATTACTTCTACTTCTACACATCACTTGATATCATCATACTATAAAGAGGCATTTTTTTCGAAAGGGTTTTGTTTATTTGGATTTTAAGTGATAAGGGTTATCTATATTGCTGTAGATTAAACGGCGGATCTTCCAATGCAACCGTGAAAATTCATCAAGCAACTACATGGATTACCCGGGCCATTTATGACGATGGACCCCTTCCAAGGGTAAATGAGCAATTTGGGTAATCACAATTAAGGGGTTGAATAAAGCGTTCATTTCTATGGTTCTCTGCCAGTAATGGAAGGAATCGGGCAACTTCCGATCCGCCGGCCTTGGTGTTCCATAAGCAAGAAGCAGCACAGGCGGGGTTACTTTTAGGAAAGTTATTTAAAGAGTACTCCGTATCCATGCGTTTTGCTTCTTTTGTCGGAAAATGTCCTCACCTTTACCCGTCAATGCAAAAGAGTATCGCACTGACGATCAGGATACCAATCTCTTATCGTCGTCATTTGATCGGGCTTCCTCCATTGCTCGACTCGGTTCGTCGCCCATTCCGCCAAATGTCTATGGCTCCTCGCCTGCACGGAGCACAACCTCCACTTATGGCAGTACGGCCGAGCTGGACCGTGTTGCCAGCTCACACTCTCTATTTCGGCCGCTTTCAAATACCACCATGACTTTGGATCTTCCCGAAGGTCAGGTGGCCAAAGCTGTCAAGCGGCACTTGGTAGATACCTCACCTGTACCATCCACTCACAACGGAGGTGGCAGCAGCAGTGCCACTGACGAAGAGGGAATTACCAGCGTGCACCAACTGCCCGGCGGCTCCATCACTCACGGTATTTACAAGTGGACAGAGTCTGTTGAGAACGAACGGATACAGCGGAAACGCACTCGATCTGTGACGCTGCCCCGCCAGGAGCCATCCGACCCGGCGCTTGCCAATCTCAAGGATCCAGGAGGGTTCCGTCGACATTTTGTACTCGATCGGGCGGCACGGTCAGGCAAGCGACCTCCGCATTGGATGACGCGGACATTTGTGGATTTTCTTGCCTTGTATGGACATTTTGGCGGTGAAGATCTCAGCGAGGACGAGGATGAGGATGGAGAAGTGCTAGACGAGCAGGATATTGCCGGTCCTGACGAAGAATCACCCCTCATCCGTCGCCCCCCAGGAAGCGCTCCTCAGGGTACTGCAACCCCTGCAAAGGCCGTTTTCTTATTGCTGAAGTCGTTTATCGGAACAGGCAAGTTTAAATAATATATCGTGAGAAAAGATTGAAAAAGCTTATTTGAGCGGTCGGCTGACATCACTCTGCTTACTTGCTGCACAGGTGTCATGTTTTTGCCAAAAGCGTAAGCATGCATGCGTGTTTGTGGTATCTCATCATTTCTCATCATCCGTCTGTGCGCATACATAGATTCTACAACGGTGGCCTTATATTTTCAACTGTGGTCTTGACGATCGTCGCAGCACTGTCACTCTACAGCTTCTTGCTGTTGGTCGAAACGCGTAATAAGATACCAATGTCATTTGGCGATATTGGCGGCGCTCTTTTCGGACACAAGACGCGCATGGCGGTGCTTATCGCTATAACTGTATCTCAGGTATATACAGAGTTAGGAGATCTGTTAAGTGTCTCATGTGAGGAACTCTGACGCAGTTATGTGTTTCAGATTGGCTTTGTATGTGCATACATGGTATTTGTGGCACAGAACCTGCAGGCACTTATTGGCTCGGTGACCAAGTGCGAAGTGAACGTCTCAATATCCTACCTTATTCTGGCCCAGGTTTTGATCTTTGTGCCTCTGGCAATGATTCGCAAGATCCAGAAACTCTCGGTATTTGCGCTTATTGCAGATTTATTCATCTTTCTTGGATTGGTATACCTCTATTACTACGACTTTAAGGTGCTTGCCACGACCGGTATCGGACCCAACGTTACATGGGGCATCAATCCATCATCTTTCCCATTGTTCATCGGTACAGCCGTGTTCACGTATGAAGGTGTTGGTCTCGTCATTCCTATCACGGAATCAATGAAGGAACCCAAGAAATTTCCCAAAGTTCTGGCGGGTACCATGGTGTTTATTACTGCTATCTTTTTGTCAATTGGTTTCATCTCTTATCTTGCATTTGGCGAAGGAGTACAAACCGTCATTCTCCTCAACCTGCCAGCAACGCCAATTGTGGATAGCATTCAGGGCCTGTATGCTCTTGCCATCTGCCTTTCTATTCCTTTGCAACTGTTCCCTGCCATTCGTATCGTGGAAAACGGTTTATTCACTCGTTCCGGCAAGAACAACCCCGTCGTTAAATGGCAGAAGAATGCATTCCGCTTCATGTCCGTACTCCTCTGTGCAGCAATAGCTATTGGTGGCTCCAACGATCTCGACAAATTTGTATCACTAATCGGTTCAATGTGCTGTCTTCCTCTATGCTTCCTCTTCCCGCCGCTTTTCCATCTCAAGGGCGTCGCACAGAACTGGCGGCAAAAGGTCATCGATGTCGCTATTATCGTGTTCGGCATCAGTTCCATGGCCTACGCAACCTTCATCACTCTCTCCCTGTGGTCTTCTGGTGGCGAAGAAGCTCCACCGGTCTCAAGATGTGGACCTTTGTAAACAAACAGAAACCTTTTGGATACCATCTTCATATATAGACTTTCCTTCCATGTGTGACTGAAAAATAAAGTCTATTAATCAAGTAGTATAAAAGAACATTTTATTGCTCAGGTGGAAGCTCTCTACCAGCCTTTGCCCATTCTTTTAGGACATCTCCCGGCTGACCAAGGATATCTGTTGCTCTAGTCCGTGTCAGGTACTTGTGTTCGCACTCTGCACCGCTTCTTCCAATAACCACTCGTTTTCCAGAATCGCCTTCCTTGACGTATGCTCTAATTCCATTGATAACGATAGGACCAGCCTTGTCGTAGTACTCTGCAGGCGCCTTGGATTTGAACTCATGCACTGTGTCGTAACATTGCAGACGTCCACATGTGTTTAAAAACCTTGCAGCGCAGCGGCTACAGCATATCATTAAGCAATTGCACGAAGAATGCGCGCAGTTTTGGTATCGGTTGCTAGGCTCGCCGCAAATGTGGCATTTTCCAAATACTTCGTCCGTGATCGGCTCGCCCATTCGTTTATCAAAAGTGAAGTTTTTGCCGCGAAACAAGGACTCTTTCTGCATGTTCTGCTCTCGAATCCATCTTCCGTACGCCGTAATGCCGCCCTCAATCAGATGAACCGTTTTAAATCCTGACGCGGATTGCAGAATAGCGCCTGCTTTGGAGCAGCGGATACCTCCAGTGCAGTACATGAACACTTCTTGCTCGCGTGGTACGTCCTTGACAATCTCGTTCATTGACTTTATACTGCCTCTGAATGTTTCCACATCTGGCCGGATAGCACCTTCAAAGTATCCGATTTCACTGGTATAACGTCAACAAAAGTTACTACAGTACTTTTCTTTTAATGTATACCTCTCGTAATGGTTACGCATATCAATCAAAACTGGATCGTGCCCATGCTTCTTTCTGTAGGTCGACAGCTTTTCATGCCACTCTGCGGGCGACAGGTGCGATGGGGTGTTGGCAAGATCGTACGAGGCTGGATCCAGACCATCTGCAACCAACTGTTTGCGTATCCGGACGTGAAGCCGACGGAAAGCTCGCTCCCCTGAATCGTCCGTCGTCGGGTTGAAATCCATGAGTTCGTTGCCGACCTTGGGCTTTATGATCTCCTCGCAGTATCGCTGAAGATCGGACAAGTGCTGTTCAGGACAAGACACCTGAGCATTGATGCCTTCTGTTGAAATGTAAATTCGGCCGACGATCTGCCATCGAGCAAGATCGTCCAGTAACTGCTGCCGGAATTGAGGTAGATCGTACTGATCAAGTGGGTGGAATTTGTAGAATGCGAGCGTGCGATAGACAGGCTTGGGTAACTCTTTCGTTGCTACCGTTGCTTCTTCTGTTGCCGTTGCGGTAGCGTGTCTGAATCGGATCGAGATTGTTAACGACGTTGGACGATTCACAAACGTCTGCTGCTGCTGCTGCCTTGCAACACCAGCGATGCTCCTGCGTGCAACGGATCTATTTGTTGAAGAGCAGCAGCGGGTATACAAGGTATGCCTTACAAGCACCCAGGGTGAACGGGTTCTCGTTGCTAACATATGTAACAACTTTTTCTGGAGCTGTCAAAAAAGAAAAAAGGGCGGAAAAAAAGATCGAATGATTTTTCGAGCTAGAGGCAAAGCCAGGGGCGGTTGAACATTTTTTCTGTGCAGAACAAAGGTTCGGGGCAATGCGCTGCTTTTTTTTTTTTTTTTTTGCTACGATGATCTTGGAAACTGTGATTATTCTGTAAAGTACATGCAAGTAAGGATTGTAGTAAGCGTGTAGAGGTAAAAATACAAAGAACTATAATGAAAAGGGTAACTCCAAGTTGGCAAAACTTGCGTGTATGTTTTTTATGCTGAGTCCTTTGGTTGCTCAATAGTTTGCTCTGTCGTTTCTTTTTCTTCAATTTGCTGCTCCTGCTGCTGCTGCTTCTGTTCTCCCTCCTGCTCGAAACCAGAGTGCTTGCGGAGACGAGCTCCAAATATCTTGAGCATGAGCAGCACAAACATTGAAAACCATGCTAAGGCAGCCAAAAGCACTGTAGTCCATCCAGGTCCAAGGGCCTGAACCATTGGATTGGCGACCAGAGTAAGAACGCACGCAATGACCATACGCACGAGGTTAGCCGCTGCAGTTGCGGAAGCACCTTCACCAGGCACAGCATCAACGAGATAGGCACTTGTAGAAGTCATTATCTGGTTCATGCCAAAGTTCTGGATACCAAATCCGACAATAGCTGTCCAGTATGTCAGACCTGATTCGATACCCCATCCAAACAAGAGCAGCCCAAATGGCATAAAGATCAAGCCAGCAGGCCACAGATTGAGACCCAGGCGATCTTCCACTTTGTGACGTCCACCGCGTTTGGCACGCGCTCGCAGGAGCAGTCTATCAGAAAGGAAACCGTTCACCACTGCACCCGTCAAATTTCCCACGCCTGCACCTAAGAAACTGAGACCTGCCATGTTCACGAACATGTATTTAGCAAAAAAAAAATCCTAACATGCTACTGATGACTCTTACCTGTTTGCCAGGAGTTAAAACTATAGTGCGATTCCAACAGATCAGGAATGATAGTTTCCACCGCAAACATTGCTCCGAAGGCAATACCAGAGATAAGAGAGGCCATGGCAACAAAGGGATGCCGCAACATCAGGAACGGTTTGATCGGGTTGATACGTCTCTTTTTGAGAGCAACGGCAACCTTTTCATCCGAGTTGCTCTCGCTGTTGTTAACTGTCGCGGGGACGCTTCCTGTCTGGCTGCTGACATCGGAATCCTTCTCAGGCTGCTGCTGCTGCTTATTGTCGAATTTTTCGTCCACTCGGTAGGTTTCGGGGATGACAAGGAATAAATAAAGTACTACAGCGATACCAAACGCGAAGCAGAACCAGAATGTTGCTCTCCACGACAATGCGCTCATGATCAAGAAGCCACCGAGGACAGGGCCTACATATATATGTATATACATGGTTAGTTTGCCGAGGAAAAATCATCAATCTGCGCGAGCGGTGATATACATACCGATCAAGGGTCCAAAGAAGACACCGAAAAAGTATTTGCCGAAAGCTGCACCTCGCTGCTCAACAGGGTAACAGTCAGCAATGACGCCAGCACCAACAGACTGTCCGCATGATGCGCCCAAGGATTGCATGCATCGAAGCACGATCAAACCGCCGATGTTGCCGACCAGGGCGCTGCCGAGTGATGCAAAGGAGAAGATGATCATTGATAGGATGAACAAGAAGCGTCGAACTCTGTAAAAATCGGACGTTGCTGCCCAAAATACAGGCGCAATACCCATAAACAGGACAAACAAGGCTGCAGTCAACGTCGTTAGCATATTTGTTGAATGCAGTTCCTCAGTTACGGCGGGAATGCCTTATAAATCAATGCGGCAACGATGGCGTCAGTTTTCGTAATAAACTTGCATGGAAGCACTGCACATACCGGGAAAGTAAATAGTGCTGGAGAATCCTGAACTGGAAGCGCACAAACCGAGCGCCACCAAGATGGATGCTTTGGTCTTTCGTCCAAATAACCGAGGATCATCGTCGACTGGGGGCCGAATCAAAAGCCGTGATTCAAGTGCACGTCTCCACCGCGGCTTTGCAGGACGATTCTGATGGTTCCCAACCTCGGGATCCGCCATTTGCAACTAACAAAAAGAATTAAAAAAAGAGGACGGAAATGTGGAAAAACAATTCTAACGTTTTGATTATTATATCATTTTTCTTTCTCGGTCGGTCCTTCAAACCACTGGTTACAAGATCAGAAACATGTGCAACCGCGAACGGAAGCGTCCGTTTTCTCCCCGCCATGCTAGCATAAACTGTTCGACCTGATTTCATACCAAACTCTGTTAATCATCGGAAAACATTCCATACATTCCTTTATTGCAATTAAACATCTTCTTTTTTTACTAGTAAATGCTTTCAAATGTATTAATACGGCAAAGAAGTATAAGAGTGCCTTTTATCCGGTCTTATACACCAGGATGAAAGGATGCTGCTTATTTAGGATATAAGAAATCCCGGCTGCCGGAGACAGAGCAAGCAATAAGCCTTTGATATTACCAACAACGTAACATGTACGTAGCGAATTTGTTTACACTCCAATTACTACGCTTACTTGGATATAAAGAGAAACGCAGAAAACGAGATCGCATCGACGGGGAGGAAGCGGAAAATGGAAAGGTTTACCTCCTCGCAACCGACATCACCGTTTAATCTACTTTAAACTATGGAGATAAATATCCAAACATGGTTAAAACAGAGGTGGAGAGATAGTTGCTTCAGTGTATTGAGACCGACAAGCCATGACTCGCAATTAAACGACAAATAATCAGTAAATAAACAATTCTGCTTTTTGGATGATAAGATACTAGCTATCTAGTAGTTTTATGTACGTATACGCAGATGCTGAGTTATTAACAGCAGTTTCGTCTCATCAATAATACATAATGGGTAGATTGTTTTAACTTGATAAGCATGCATTGTTAAATAGATGTATGCTGTGTACGGCTGCTATTATCGAAAGACAGCAGCGCCTGAAAGCACGGACGCTTGTAACGCGAGCTGAGATTTACTACGCGTTTCAAAGCGCGGTTTCCAAAGAACAGCAGGGACAAGCAACTTGACACTGACATTCTCTCTTCCGCCTTTACCGTCATGGATCTGCACAAGTTCTTCAATTCAAGCAACAAGGCTGAAAAGAAGGCAAGTCATTCGAGAAGAAGCAACCAATGCATAGACTGACGTGATCCGAAACAGCCTACTTCTGATCACGGCTCCACACGCACTTCTTCAAGTACGATAAATGCTGCGTTGTATATATCTGACTCTGCTTACACATGCTCAACGTCTGTTAGGAGACGGATCCAACAAAGGCGATGACGACGACTTGTAAGTACTGACTGTGCAATCGAGTTGTATACACGATACTCACAGTGTCTTCTCTAAAGCCAGGTGACTCCTATGCCACCGAAAGGCAGAAAACGCAAAGCTACCGACGACGACGAAAACCAGCTGAGTGATGCTGTTGAAAACAATAACAAGAAACAAAAACAGAAACAGGCGCAAGAGATTGATCCAAAGGACTTTTTCGCCGCTGCAAAAAAGTCATCCGCCAAACCAAAGGCACCGAAATCACGTGCGACGCCAGTAAATGTCACGGAAACAAATGCTCGTAACATGGACGTTAAGCAAGAAAATAAGCCAAAGGAGACAGAAAAGAAGGTGGATTTGACTGTGGACGACGCGAAAACAACCAAAGACAGTGCGCAGATTGCGATCGATTTGACAAAAGACGAGACCAGCAAGACTGAGATAACCAGCAAGATCACAGAGTCGACTATCATTAAAAAGGAGAAGGAAGTTGAGGAGGTCAAAGTAGCAGGAAACTCGGAGAAGCACAATTCGACACTAGTGACAGTAAAAGATGAAAAAGGAACATCGTCTGTAAACAACCCCATCGTTACCAGCGATGCATCTGTTTCCAAAAACAGGCATGAAAATACACCAAAACTTGAGCAAGAAGCCGAAGTGGAGAATTCTGGACAGAATACAACAAGGTAAAACGATAGTCGCTCCCCAAGGTACATGATCGGTACTAATCTGAACATTTGAAATAGCCGCCCAGTATCATTGAAAGCTGAGGGTCCACGAGCACTTGGAACTCGGCGTCTCCCAAGAGGGCAAACTAGTTGCTTGAAGGGTATAATCATTGCTTTCACTGGAGTACTCGATACGATGACAAACGACACTGCAGTGGATATTGTCAAGAGATACGGAGGGTAAATCACACTCTAGTTATTGGATTCTTAGTCCTCGTTTGTAACAATATTTTGTAGACAAATTACGAGTGACGTTACCAATTTGACAACGCATTTAATTCGAGGACGAAATGCTGCAACGGCCAATGTCGCCAAGGCCAAAAAGTTCAACATCAAAATTCTTGATGAAGATGGCTTTTACAAACTCGTTGAAAATTCTCGACCAGCACCGACTACAGCTGTTGTTGCATCACCTTCAAATGGCAAAGGAAAACAGAAGGTCGGACCGGCTGCGAATGCTACTCAACAGTATGTGCTCGCAAGATTTTGATCTATCAGTACTAGAGATGTAACTTCAGTCTTGTAGATCTACAGCCCAATTGTGGACCGACAAATATCGACCGAAAACTATCAACGAAATAATGGGCAATAAGGAGATTGTGAAACGCATTTCAAACTGGCTTGAGAACTGGCAAAAGAGCTATAGATCGGGCTTTCCCAAAACCAAGACGGACGATGGAATAGGCGGTTACAAGGCGGTGCTAATAAGCGGTCCTCCTGGTATCGGCAAGACGACAGCGGCGCATGTTATTGGAGTCACGCATGGATACGAAGTGCTTGAATATAATGCCAGTGATGTACGAAGTAAAAAGGCATTGGAGGATAACATTCTTGAAATGATCGACAACAGAACGATGACCGAGTTTTTAAACGGCAGTGCAAAACAGGTACGATCATGCAACTGATGAGCATTATCTGCATTAGTCTAATTATTGTGTAGGTCAAGGAGAGGAAGAAGGTCCTACTGGTTATGGACGAAGTTGACGGCATGTCCGGTGGCGATCGAGGCGGTTCAGTTGAGCTAGCTGCAATGATCAAAAAGTCAAAAATACCGATTATATGTATTTGCAACGATGTCAGATCTCAAAAGGTTGCGCCCATACTTCGGGTCTGCTACGATGCACGCTTCAAACGGTGAGGGAATTTGTGATACGGATAGCGATGCTTAAATCCATTGCTAACTACGATAAAGCACCCCAGCCAAACAGTTGCTGGCCAGATTCATGACTATCGCACACAGGTAAATATATACCAGAGTTAGCAGGAAAAAAAGAATAAGATTACTAAGTCGTTACTCTAGAGAAAAGCTAAGCATCTCGCCAGCCGCCATCGAAGAACTTGTCAATGCAACTGGCAATGATATTCGACAGATTACTAATATCCTTTCAACCTATCGCCTATCCGCTGAAAAGCTGGACGTTAATCAAGCAAAAGCACTGTAAGTTAAACTGTAACTGAGTCTTAGCAATCAGCTCACTCTTTCTTTTCGCAATGGGAAGTGGTAAGACGAACGAAAAGAATACGCAAATGAACATATTCGATGTACCACGCACGCTTTTCAATTCTTCATCGTCGAGAGAGTTGAGTCTCGCTCAAAAGCAAGAGATCTACTTCCAAGACTATAGTCTTGTGCCTTTAATGGTTGCCGTAAGCATTAAAGTTTGCCACATTAAAGCAGCGTTGATCGCACTAATTATCACGGAAATTTGCCAGGAAAACTATCCAAGCTGTATTCCAGACAAAGCAACTCGTCTAGCAAAGACAGGGAATCCCAAAGAAATTGCTACCTTGGAAATGAAGCTTTACGCAGAAGCTGCCGAGTCAATAGCTGATGGTGATATGATCGATGCAGCCATTCATGGGTAAATATATAAGACATTCAGATTGTTGTAAATATGTCTCGCTCACCATTGTGACAACAGGAGCGTTCTAGAATATTCACTTTTGCCTGTCCATTCGATCTTCTCATGCATTCGTCCGGCTGCGTCCGTATGCGGCACTGTTACTGGAAGGACAAACTTCCCTTCGTAAGTATATACTAGCTAATCATGATACGGCAGTGTTATCTCAATATTTGTAATAGTTGGTTGGGCCAGAATTCAAAGGCCGGCAAACACCAGCGTCTGCTCGAAGACATGCAGGCGCGTATGCGATTGACGACAGCAACAAACAAGGATGGAATTCGACAAGATTACATACCCGCCCTGAACCAGCGAATATTTTCCTATGTAAAAGACGTACGTATTTATTAGTGACAATAGAGGACTGGATTACTCAAAGGCACCGATTTACGTTTTCACAGGAAAAATACGAAGATGCGATCAAAGTGATGGATGCATATCATTTGGAACGAGAAACGCTGGAAACTTTGAGCGACTTTGATATGTCTGGCAAAAAGCCGCTCAGTCAGCTATCTGCAAAGCAAAAGAGAGCATTCAGTAAGATGTAAGGGGCTGGAGTAAGGCTTATTAAAAATGAGAGTACTAGAATGCGTTTCTGCTTTCCAGGTACAACGGCTCGCCGCATCCTACGGTCATTCAAGTCGGGCTGTCAGGAATCAAGAAGGGCAAAGGCACGAAAGGCAACGCTGCTGTTGATATCCAAGACTCTGACGAAGAATCGGATGATCGATACTACGGTGGCTATGCATCTGAAGAAGATGAGATCTTCGACGCATGAATTTGTCCCGATTACCCCGCATAGTAGATTGCCGTCGGTTTTGCTGATTGCAATCGCTACAATCTTCAACTACATCTTTAAATATCGTTGTTGTTGATATTACATTTAAATGTTCCTGTTTCTTTATATCTATCTATTGTCCATGATGCTGCTTCTCTAAGACTTCTTCTCGGTTGATATTCGTGTATTCAAATAACTTTATCTTAACAAAAATGGAGGCATAGAAGCATATATCCTCCTGGGTAGAGTGCTCAATGGAGCGTTGAAGAAACAATGAGAATTGAAAGATTAATCGGATGTCCTGAATACGATATCATGTGAAAGTGCGTGGAAAGGTCGGACTAGCCAAAGCTTAATGGATTGCTTGTAGTTCCCCATGCGGCTACATAACTCAGACATAGTAGTATCCCCCGTCAGAGCTACTATTTTGTATTAAAATAACAATCATGCAAAGAAAAGCCGGCTTGAATATGCAGGCAACCACTGTATTTTTTCATTAAGTATTTGTATGCACGTAATTTGCAAGGGTGTATAATAGCGGAGGAGGAGGGAAGAGCACTTGTATGTTAGTTAGCGTACTCTCAGTGGATACTTCTACGGATAACCGATAACTGCAGAAAGATGTAAGGTGTAAGGTGTAAGGTAGGGGAATTACCAACCGGTGATATTTTTATGAATATTTTCCAAGAACAAGAACAATGACCCTGGCTCCTTCTTCCATTGGTTGTGCCAGTGATATGCAAATATTTGTAGTAACCGATCCCGCGGGAAGTCTGTTTCAATGAATGCATTCGGCATAGAGTTGCTTGGTTTGCAAACCATCGGATCGGTGAAGCACCAGGGAACGACCGACCAAGGCTTGATGCCATGGTGTAAAAGTCTTCGGTATATGCGGTAGTATAGGTATCCTCCCCAGTCTATAGTGCCTTTGCGTGGCAACGGGCCGTTGGCCATCTCTGACAGCATTTCACAAAGATACGGTGATTTTTGCTTGAAATGCATGAATGCGCCGTTGAAAGGGAAACCATTAGGTTGGAAACAATCCCATTGCGATAGCCATTCGTGTTCAAACAATGGAGACATGTCTCGGATCAGGAGCGAATCCATATCGAACCACATGCCGCCGTAACGATAAATCACCAGCAAACGGATCAAGTCTCCGTCGAGGTAACCGTACTGATCGTTGAAATCCAAGTGCGGCGATGCTTCCATGGGCGTCCCTTTTGACAGTTCGCGAGCGTCGTACAACTTAATTTCTAGTCGATCGCCGACGTGAGCTTTGATATCTTGAATGACAGGTGAGACGCCTAGATCGCCGTTTGACCACAAGTATAGTATAGAATTTTCGTTTTGCGTCGCAAAGAATGATCGCAACGCTGCAAGCTGTTTGGGTCCGACAGGTGCCAAATCGGCTCTCCAGTAGGCGTGGTAAATACTCTTTGAGGATGCGTTGCCATGATTTTCGGGAATAGGCTGGATCGTTGCAGCAAAATCGTAGCAGTCGTAGCCGTCCAAGAGTGCAACGCCTGGTGTGATATCGTATACGTATTCTGAGGTGCCCTGGATGTACGGACTGTCTTTTGGTAATTCGTCAAAGCAGCCTCCAAGATCGCCGTAGTAGGCATCTTCAGAATGTGAGAGCCAGTTACGAATATAGATTCTAACATTGAGCTGGACGGAAAATACAGCAAGGAAAACAATGGCGCCCAGGATAATGGCAAGGAGAGACCATTTGATTATGGTAGACAGTCGCCATCGTTTACGTCGCAGGTACGTCGCTGTGCCGCCGCCAAGTCGAGAGTACGCTTGCGGATCTGACAATCGCAGCATGTCTCGGATCCGTCGCAGCATTGTGAGAGCCTTTGTGTTTTGGGTTCAAGTTTTAGGAGAAAGAGAGAGACTCCTGTTCACACGACGGACAACGCACACAAAGAGCAGCTGCTCCCTCCCTTCCGGAACCTTTCTGCTTGGCGTTGAGAGCCATGAGTTTGAATGTCCGTCGCACAAAAGGTGTCACAGGAAAACAGGCACAAGCAAAACGGCTGTTCATTGTATCCCTGCCCAAATGAGCGCATTTGCTAGTAGGCTACAAAGTGGCAGATCTACATTGTCCATGGTTTGATAGCATCAAGGTTTACGTAGATCTTGCAGTAGATGATGTGATGAAACTCTGACTTTTAAGATTTCCTGTTCAATATTCTCGTCACGCTGGGTCAAAAACGGGGTATCGGTAAAGTTTGGGTTTCCCGACAGAGAGTAACGTCATTCTGTTCTGACTCACCCACCTTACGCTCACACACCATGCTCCTGGTACGCCAACAGCCCATGAGACAGCTACGGCAAACAGCATTCAACGCTTGCACACGCAGCAGCAGAGCTCTCGCCGGGTCATGCAACCGTCGTTTTTATTCATCGTCTTATCGAGATCGCAACAGTGACAACGACGGCAGTAACAACGGTCAAGCAAAGGATAGCAATAAGCTGGCACCCGACAACAACAAAGGCGCCATTCGCACTGAATCTCCCGAGAGACTTTCGTTCATGCCAGTAATCAACTTGCCAGAAGCCGAGTTTGCGCACAACGCATTTTTCTCTTTGCATAGACCTTTGCTGGGCTTATCACTGGATGAGGAACGATCGTTCTTTTCTCAACATCACCAACGCCAGCCTCCTAACCATATACAAAAAATGCTGGGTATCCAACCACAACAGCAGCACACCGACGAGCATTCTGAACAAGATGGTAAGTGCAAGGTCATGACAAGGAATACACAATGGTAGATTGCTTACAAACACGCTGTTAATAAAGATGAAGTTGCTGAATACATGATGCAGCTGCGTCCCTTTGAGCCTCCAAACGATCTCTCCGTCGAAAACAAAAGCAGACACGATGAACAACACGGAAGCGGCGTCACGATTTCGTTTGAAGATGGCTCGTTGGAAGAGTTTGAAGGATTCAACTCGAACCATACATTACCAATGTATTATATGCCAGACAGCGAAGAGATCGTTGACTATCTGAAAGCAATCCAAGACAAGCTCCAGTTACAAGGATATACAATTGGCAGGCGCCGGAGAATGATGACGGTACCTGCATTGTTGGCCCGGAAAAGGACAATGCTCTTGCAGCAACAACACAGACAGCGGTCTCGACGAGAACGCGTCGTTTCTAGACTATTACTCGATAGAAGGCATTGCAAATGATTTTTCCACTCTACTACAACTTTACGACTCTGAATTTTTCCTGTTTCCTCGTAATCTTTGTACAGACCCGCGTGCTCTTTCATTTTCACCCCTCTTTTTTTTCCATCTACACCCTCGATTCCTGACACTCATTGCAATTGATATGATTGTTTGTGAGTAAAAGATCTCGACATGAAAACTCCAGTGTAATGTAGGTCCGATGTAGGCTGATATTCTGAAGAAGCTGCTAAAATTTCATGCGAGTATGTACTTCCGATCTCGCAAAGAAAAATGAAAAGGGCCTGTGTTCCCATCGTCAGTTACACAAGTATATATAGGCATTTGAGCTCCTAACTTTTTTGTCGAGCGTGCAGCCACCAAACTACAACTCCTTGCGATGCCTTTTGCCTTTTGATTCCACTCCTTTTCCCGATTACCTTTAACCACCATTCACCGCCATGGCGTCCACTCCGAGCACTCAACCCCATTTACTGCAGCGGCAGCCGACTCTTACAGCGTACACCGATATCCTCGACGATTTCCAAGATGGAGGAGGACGAGGAGGACCAAAGCGGCAGTGGAGTATCCGGCAAGCAAACAGCCGGCTACAGTCGCATGGACTCGAAGCAGCGCTGGAGAGCGATCTGAGCCTGCAGCTGCAAGAAGAGAAAGAACGTGGGATACCAATGACAGTGCTGTCGTCGCCTGTTGATAGTCCAACAACGAGTAGTAGTCGCCGCCGACAATCAAATAACCCGTATCTCAGCAGCACGTTGCTTTCACCACCCACGACGCCTCCTGCAAACCGCACACAGGCAAAGCACAAGATGTACGGATTTGAAGATCCGGACCCCTTTTCAGTTGCGCCCATGGAAGCGTGGCAAGAAATGAAGGATTACAATTTGCGAACAAACGGGTTACCGACGCTGGATCAAATGATGCGGATCTCTACACGTGCGCCGTTAACACAAGCGAACTTCGCTGCGTTCTTGAAATGCCGCGGTGTGCAGCAGAATTTGAATTTCCTGCTTGAATTGGAGACACACGATAAGCTTTGGCGGGCGTATGTAAACAGCATTCGACGACAGACGAGGATGGATAGCATGCCCGGTTCTGAGCGAGTATCACGGTTTCTCGAAAGCGTTGCCGAGAAACCAGCCAATACCAAAGATACCATGATGATGATGTACAGCAATGCCGGCGGAGGTGATTATGACTACAGAGAGACGCCCGACACTGAAGATCTGCTTAACGGCGGCGGCACACCTCGTTCAAACTACTTCCCTAGCGATATCCATGGTACCAACCATAATAGTAATAATAATAATACTTATGCATCGCGAACACCACAGGGCAAAGACGGCCAATCACTGACCCGACATGATCTATGCCAGAACGCTACGCGGATATACCGCACGTTTTGCTCGCAATTCGATGCTGCACAGCCTATCCTGCTGCCTGATGACCATCGAGCTGCGCTCGAAGAGTTGGTTGAGAAGCACCGACGACCAGAGCCTATTGTATTCGAGTCGGCAAAATCGCACGTGTTTGAAATCCTAAACGTCTTTTACTACCCGCAATTTGTCGATTCTGTCTTGTACACAAACATCAGCGTGGCTACAGCCCGCATTCTGCTTGCGCTCGGAATACTCCTTCTCACGTTTGCATTTGCACTCGAGCTCAGTCTCGTGTTCCTCGATCACGGCACAATGCGGACACGGTGGTGGGCAATGCTGCCTTTCTTGTTTGGATGGTCGGCACTGCTATCCGGTTTCTCACATTTTGCTTTCTGGCTCGCATTCATTGGCAAGAGGTAAACGATAGTAGGAATAGAAAAGGGTTGCTACCGAAAAGATTGATATTTTTCTTTTATTAGCGAAACAGGCTTTTTGGTGTACACGAGTGTGGAGGACAAGACTGTTATCAATATCCACCGCAAGCGCGGGTTCCTGTTCATGGCGGGCATCCTCGTGCTCTCGGTAATTGCAACCATTATCTTTTGCTTTATTCCCGGAACTCGTTTACATGCTACGTAGAATCTGTTTTCTTCTTTTACTTATCATTTATTGTTCCTTCTTTTGCTGCTGCTGCTGCTCTGGAAGCAGTATTGTCCTGAGTCATCATCCCCTCTTTGTGTAAACTAAACGCTTAAACGTGAGAAAAAAGGCTAAAGAAAGATTATTGTTGAATCACAGACTTATTATTGTCGTCGCTTATCGTATCAGTTTCGTCGTTGTTCCATTACTGTCTATTTCTCGAGCTTGAACCCCAATGACGGCAATTACGATCGAAGACATCCACGCAGCTGCATCGCTCATTAATGTCCACCGCACCCCTGTCGCGACATGCTCGACCCTTGATGCCATGGTGACCGACAAGGTCGGACAGCCGGTACGCTTGCACTTTAAGTGTGAATTGCTGCAAAAAACTGGATGTATGTCGTAAAACAAATGAATTGTTTTAACAAGATGAATGATATTCATCATATGAATTGGGTTAGCCTTCAAGTTCCGTGGCGCATCCAACGCGGTTATGCGTCTGACAGAACAAGATGCCCAAAAGGGTGTCGTGACTCATTCGTCCGGCAACCACGCACAGGCACTTGCACTCGCCGCAAAGAAGCGCGGTATACCTGCATACATTGTCATGCCAAACAACGCACCCGAGGTCAAAAAAGAGGCGGTCCGAGGCTACGGGGCTAAAATCATTGAATGCGAACCGACGCAGGAGGCACGGGAAGCGATGGTAAGAAGATGGTGGAACGCATGTAATTTCTATTTCTGGCTGACATTATTTATTTTGGCAGGCTGCCAAGGTAATTCAAGAAACGGGTGCGACGTTGATCCATCCGTTCGAGAACCCTCACGTCATCCAAGGCCAAGGCACGATCGCGATGGAATTACTCGAGCAGATTGGAGAGCAGCAACGGTCTCTGGATGCATTGATTGTACCTGTAGGCGGAGGAGGCATGCTCTCGGGCTGCTCAGTGGCCACCAGGGCATTGAGCCCACACACAAGGATCTTTGCAGCCGAACCAGAAAAGGTCAACGACGCGTATCGAACATTTGAATCAAAGACTCGCCAGTCCAATCCTCCAGGAACACAGTCGGTCGCAGACGGTCTGCTCACGAATCTCGGCGAGGCTGCATTCTCCATTGTCCTCGACAAGGTCGAGCATGTGTTTACTGTCACTGAAGCGCAAATCATTCATGCTATGCAGCTGGTATGGAGCCGCATGAAACTTTGCATTGAGCCCAGCGCTGGCGTCGGCGTAGCTGTCGCACTTTACAACCCAGAGTTCCACGACACTGTTAGAAAACATAACCTTACTGATATCGGCATTATACTCTGCGGTGGCAATGTAGATATCACTCGCGCAATCAAATTATTTCAAGAATACCAGAACAACGAGCAATAATGAAAAATCAATCAATTGTTCGTTGTTCCAGCTCCCCTTCTTGATGAACGTGTATGCTATCAATTTATGGGAATATGTCGAGGTGATGAGTAGAGAACATTTGCGGTCGGGATCACCCTATTTGTACTGCAATTGAATCAGTTTCGAACCTTTTGAAGAAGTATATTGACATGTCGCCATCGAGATTTAATTTGTTTCAAGCACTTAACATTTTCCATGCCGCAAACTGGCGGATGGTTCCAAGCGACGCAAATAATTTCTTAATGAGTAAAGTCTTGGTATTGGAAGTTATCGTTAACGACGTACCCGTTGGACTAAAAACGTGTTAATTTGTATCATACGACTACCGCTAATTCAACAAGTTTTCGAAAAACGTAGATTGCCACCTTTTCGCGCTTGCCAAATAGCTAAGATAATGCAAAATCCCAGATGTGTCCGTGATCGAATTATCTAAATATCCTGCCAAGGGATCTTGTAGACAATGGTTCATATCATCGGCAGCACGAACGCCTTAATCAATGTTGCGTATTCGGCAAGGAAGGATGGGCCTCGTGATCCCAATCTCAAATTGGTTTTCTCCGGGCAACAGGCTTCCTTCCATAGATACTTATGCAATTAGCGAGATTCTCTGATTTCCATTTTTCCGTCTTATAAATTGTAAGGCGGTCGTCCTATCGATATTTCGATGAGACAGTTTTCTATCCCAAAAATACAACGAATATCCATGATCCCTTTTCCGATTGTCAGGCGCAAATTTGAATTCAAAAACCGATGGGGTTTGAACTTGTGCCATATGAACTCCCAGCAGGTTAGTTTATTCTCTTGGGTTCCTAAGTGATCATGGGCATCCTGCTTTCAAAGGAAAAGGTACACATTTGAAAGGCCTTGATTCTCAACTCATGACGCTTGACAACTTAACGTAAACCCACCCAAGAGCGACCCAAACGACTATGAAAAGATCTTGTCTGAACTCGACGCGAACATCCAGAAAGCAGAAGTACGGCTTTCCGAGATCAAGATTCGAGAAAGACGCACGGGAGTCCTGTGGATACTCTACAGCTCAATAACGTGGGCTGTGTTTTTGCTATACAGCTTTGTCACGCTGCACGGAGAAAGCGACGTTGCATGGGAGACTGCCTCGGTTACCATCCTTCCGGTTATCATTATTCCTTTCGGGTAAGAGAGAGAAAGAAAGAGACAGGTTCTTGCATGTTTGTTGGGTCTGCTCACACGTTGGTAAGGATTTATTATACGCGCCGGTTACTGAAATGGTTCTATGCTCGAAAACAAAGCAACGAGGAAGCGAATTTGAAATCACTGCGGGCTCAGCAAAAGCTTAAAGTCGAAGAGTTGAAAAAGAAGACTTCGTATTACACAACAAAATCCATCCTGGAACGCTACGACCCGGCTGCTGCCGAGAAGGCGAAAAAGGAGGCTGCACAGCAGCAGCAACAGCAACACGCACGGACTACCGCGCGAGCTGCCCCAGATCAGCAAGCACGAATGCGACTGCCTCAGACTAACGGAGCTGGTACGATGGAATTTTTCTTTGCAAAGAAGGAGGCAAAAGAGAGGGATATTGACGTATGATATAGCTGCTCAACAACCACACGGTGCTGGATCAAAACATCCATCAAATTTTCAGGGCCAAAGGGGTCAATTAAACGGTTAGTGCTTACCACTGGCATCACATACAAAGCAAAGAACAGGATGGATGGATTAACAAAGACGTTACTAGGTGCTCAGCTCAGATACCCGCAGCAGCAGCAGCAACAGCAACCAATGTTCCCACCTGCGCCTTCGGTTCCTAGATGGTACGACAAACTGGTAGATGCCTTGGTGGGGGAAGAAGGGCCAGAAACCAAATATGCGTTGATATGTCGCCATTGCTTTGCACACAATGGCCTTGTGCTACCTCAGGAGATTGAAACTATTCGTAAGTTTGTGTGGATCATAGTTTTACCATTTGCATTCCCCTTTGCTAACAAGAGAATTGCAAGAATACACTTGCCCGTCATGCAAAAAGTTCAATCCTCCACGCAAAGTTCCACTCACAGATTTGCATCAGGAACAAGTAACGTCCATGGAAAAGCAACCTGTCGTGGACCGTGCCCATTCACCTGTTTCCGACACCAAGAGCGAGCAGTCGGCCTCAGCAGAGGCCAACAAGATAGCGGACTCCTTGCCGGAACCGGAACCGGAGCCGTACAAACTATCAGAGGAAACTGTTAGCTCCTCATGATCCCACCCAATAACTGCATTCCTATACCCTCATTATTTTCTTTTTCTTTTTTTCATCAATCGATATGCTTAAAAGGGATAAAAATGACAGGCATAGCAAGAGAAAAAAAAATAAGGGATTAAGAATAAGCATTCTTGATTTTCGAATCTTTTCTTTATCAAAGTTGACATTCTTTGTAAGGTTTGCTGATTAGGAAAGTGCGAGATATGCGAAATTTTTAATATGAGTGAAATAAGGAAGGAAAGGAAAGAGACGAGAACAAGGGTGTGGTATGCGTTACAAATGAAGAAATAAAGAACGAACGTGGAGAGATAAGGATTAGGTAAAAGATTGTCTAAATTATGAAGACATGGCATAATCAAGGACGACCCCAACGAACTCATCCAGTATCCTCGTTTGATCGACGTAGCGCACTCCAGAGGCGTTTGTGTCTGATACTTGCTTAGAAGGTTCCGGAACTTGAGCATCATTTGTTGCGTTGTATGACTGCAAGTTGTTCGCCGTGAATGCATTAGGTGCACATGACAAGAGAGAATGCATTGGAGGTAGCACCAGCAAATCAGATCCAACGAAATCGTCATCGGCGCTAGTTTCCGTTGGACTGGGCGACGATTTATATTGCATCAAATCGCTGGCGCTGCTGCTAAGCGTACTAATGCTGCTGTTGCTGACTCTTCTCTCACTCTTCCAGCTGGGTGATAGGTGAGGAAGCACAGGTGAAGGTGATGATGATCCGTACGGGCCACGCTCCAAACTGATGGAAGGCAGTTCAATTTTCTGCTGAGGCGCGCTGTAAAATGGAAGTTCCACGAGCTTATTTGGTTGTTGACGGCGATGTTGCTGGGCGTGCGAATTAGCATTGTTACTTCGATCTTTTATCTTTTGATGATGGTTGATCTTGCGCCAAGAAGGTGCGTGAAGCTGAGATGGAGACGAGTTTGATGCTGCCGCTGCCGATTTCTGGTGCTGTTCATGTTGCTGCTGTTGCTGCTGCTGTGCCTTTTGTTGCTCCAAAAGCAAACGACGGCCCAAACGTCGCGTGATTTCGTCTCGGACAAACTGCTGCTTTTCTGGAGAATCATGCTCGCCAAACTTTTGACGTGCAAGGCGGTATACTCGGCAGCGCAGGTCGTTCTGGCGGTTTTTCTCGCGATTTTCAGCACGCCACTTGCGCATCCTGCATGGTCCACGCATCAATCGACAGATTGTCCGAAAGGCGACAAAAGCAGCGCCGTACATACCTTTCAGTCGTCTCTTCCTTGGAAACCACCTTTTTAGAGTGGCCTTTCCAGCGCTTCTGATCGCGGCTTCTGACATAGGGGATGTTGTGGATGTTTGGATTTTCCATGTGACGTTTTCTAAAATGACAGCATGTGTTACAACCGAGCCTGTTTAAATGTTTTCGTATTCTTTATGCTTACAAGTTGGATCGTGTCGCAAACACTTTGACGCAAAAATGAATGTGTGTCAGTTTATCGCCACGTAGTTCTATTACGAGTATAAGGGACACATACCTTTGGGACACTGCGAGCATGCAAAGATACGGTTCACTGTGTGGAGTTGCTCGTCTGATGCCACCATCGAAGATTATGTTTATATACAAATGAAGCGAGATGCTGTTGAAGAAAATATGCAAAGAGAAAATGTGGAAAAGAGAAGAAGAGACGGAACGCAGCTCCTTTAAATAACGACAGAAAGAAAGAAAAAGAAAGAGAGAGAGAAGAACTTGACCGGTTACCGACGCGAGCTAAAAAGCAAAGGGAAAGAAGGGAAAAAAAGCAATCTATCCATTTTATCACAAGAGCAGCACAAATACAGTACACCACTACTGCGGTTCACGTGCCGACATTGATCTTTTGCGTGTTGACGCATACATAATCGCTCAATACGTGTCTGCATGCGTCTATGCACCGTCGCAGAGAAATAGCAGACCTGCCCACATAAATGATCTGCAGATGGGAAAGATGGGTGGCAAACTAACAGGTAGCAACATTCCAAGGCGTATATACAAACATCCCAGCGCATATGCATATATAATACACGTCCCTTTGAACCTTTTACGCATAATAGGGGTTCATACACTAAAGGACACTATCTGCTCGTGGCCGGAAAAAAAATGACAAGGCGGGTTTGGCAGAAGAGTCTGTACGTGACAAACGAGTTCGCAAGGTCCCGACACAGAAATGTCATTAAACATTTGTCCCTTTACAATTTAGGCGAGATTGCAATTTTTTGATTTATGTGTCGACCCGCTTCTGTGTTTACCCGCCGTTCTCTGTACCATCCATTTCCTGCACTGATGCAGGTGGCGGCGACGGTGATCAAAGCATAGTGACGGTTAAGAACCCTACAAAAATGTCCTACCTTTGTTTCTGCCTTTCTTCCAAAGATTTTTATCCCAATTTGGACAATTCCAGATATACGTTGGGGGCAGAAATCGAGAGTGAAGAGAGAAATACAGGCGCAAAGTATCAGATCCCTCCCCCACCCCCGCATTTTCTTTGTGGTTCTCGGGGTTTCGCCCGTCTGTCATGAATGTCTGCATTCCATGTAAAGAGTAAATAAATTAAAAAGGTGCTGCACAGAAGCATGCATCGGTCAAAGAAAAAAAGGAAGTCATCAACATATATGCTGTCGAATATTAAGATGTGTGCTTCGCTTTATGGTTCCAGCAACGAAGCAAATACCATTAAGATATGAGTATCGATATCAAACCAACATCCACCCCTTATCTTTCTGTTTACGTGAATCGCGGCAGAGCCAGGAACATCGATTCCACCGCGCCAGCAGACACAAAACAATGAAGCATGCAGCTCAACCCATTTTAAATCCCCGCTACAACTAAATAACAAAACATAATACGCAAACGAGAATTTTGCTAGAGCGAAAACAAAAAGTCATGATTTACTACTGCCAATTACTGTGCACTGCTCCGAAAAGGGTATCGTTTCTTCATCCATACATGAAGCTCGTAGATTCTTCGTATTCTTCTTGCTTTACAGCTTCTTCTGTTTCCACCTCATGCCTGCATAGCGGACATGTATTGTGCAGGTCCAGCCAAGGCACAACACAGTCCCTGTCGAACAAATGGCCGCTTTACCCAAAGAGATTAAATCACTTACTGCAAAACATATATACACACAACAAATATTCGATCACGTACCACGGCATCTTGGTTACAAAACTACCGCTTGTCCGTAACACATCCTTGCAAATAGTACAAGTCTCCTGTCTGCAGTATCTCGATTAGTGCTCGCTGCAAAGTTACTGCGCACCGTTCCATTATACGCTACTCGTCTATCTCACTATGGTTAATCCTTGGGAGCATCTTGATGAATCGCTTTGATGCGGGCGGTGGTCCTTTAGCGTTGCTCTGGGATTCTTCAAGTAGCTGCGACACTAGATCGTCCAGGAACTGCTCTTGATCCGCGTCCCCTGCTTGCTGCATCTGCTGGCGGAAGCCCATAAACAGACTGTGCTAACAGCTCAGTGCCAGCTGGTTGGCCTGCTCCGCAACACAATTCTTACTTTGCAGTTTGAAGCAATAATTCTGTGTTTATGCTCTGTGGTCCTGGCTGGTTCTGTCTGCTGGAAGAAGTGGTACCTGCCGCTGGCAGCAGAAAATCGTCAATGTCGACATTGTGACGAGTCTGCCGGTGCCTAACAGTGCTTTCCCTAATGTTCAGATCGTCTTTGCAAAAGTATAAGATTCAAAGAGCCCATCGCCTCGGAAAGGGTTGATCAAGCCGGCCTACCAAAGTAACTTGCCATTGTGAGATGTCAGAAGGCGGACGGAAACAATGCGCTTGCGTGTTCGGGTACACAAGCTATGAACAATATCAGCGGATATACCGTCGGCCCGTGCAATAAGCTTCTTTTGATCGAACTCCTGCACTCCTTTTCCTTCGTATTCATGTGTGGGGATATTAGACAGCTGATGTGCTTCTTGTGGGATAGAGCGTTTACATGTTTTCTTGATTACTCCCGTTTTACCACCGAATTGATCCTGTCCTGTGCTGCGTCGTGTGCTGCTTGTGCCATTATGTAACGTAACATTCATTACACCAATCCGCGGAATCGATTTACAACAGCCGCCACCGGCAAAAACCGCCGCTACCTACTTCTTCTACTCGTAACCATTTACGAATATAGCCTGTCACTTAGCGCTCTGCTATACCCCACACAGTCGCCTTCTACCTATTATGATCGTCTTTTCGTTTACCTGCTTTCTATTTTAATTGTTTTGTCAATGTCGGCGCCGTTTTTCGATCGTGGGATTTCCGAACTCTTCCTTTGTTTCCAACATGGTCGCAACCGTTCACACGGGCCGTGAATGGTGCCAGAGCCCATACAATCCTGTCCTTATTCGGGAGCAGCTCCCTTTTTGGAAAGACTCCCGAACCAAACACGCTTCATGTTTTAAACAATCCGGAACAACGCGAAAAAAAATTAGGTCTCACACAAGCGGAATATGCGGGGAAGTTAAGAAAATCCCTTTCAAAAAAGGCGTGCTAAAACCACGCCCCTAACTTTCAGGAGTACAAAGCCATCTTAGCCTGACGCTGCTGCTGATAACTTGTCAAGCACAAGGTGCCAGCGCAGTAAAACAGGAAGATAATGAAGGAATCTATCACCCTGATCGCTACATGCTTTCCCTGCCTCTTTAAGCTTTCTACGCCACATTGCATGGCCATTAGTGAAAATGCAAGCGCACGAGGACTTCTTCTCCAGACCAACAGGTCCTCCACTTTCCTTTTTGCTCAAAAGCGTTTCCCACAATGTTTGCTCCTGTTAGAGAGGAGGTGGGTAGAATGGATCCAATCATTGTTGCATTTTTTTAATAGCCCGCCTGCACTACCTTCCACACTCACCCAACAAAGAAACCTACGTCCATATAAGCAACAGCAATGTTGCCAGTCGAAAATAGAGTATAAATATCCCCCATTCCATTCCTGATCTTTCCCTTCTTCCTACTTTCTTCTTTCATATCTCAGCTTTTTTTCACACAATGGCTTCTGAACATCATCAAGACCTTGAAGGCAAATATACATCCTCTCCTCCTCCCGCCGTCGCATCTGCGCCTACCATTGCCAACCCTGGTCCTCTCGGCTTGAGCGCTTTCGCCCTGACCACTTTGGTCCTCTCTCTCCACAACGCTTCAGCTGGCATGCCCGCCGGTTCTCCAAACAACGTTGTTGTCGGCTTAGCCTTCTTCTACGGTGGTCTTACTCAGGTATGTTATTGTATTGAACAGCCACATCTGTTGTGTGTGTTTTCTGGATCCGTTTATTTATTGCTGTCTAACAAACAACAAATGTATCACACAGTTATTGGCCGGTATGTGGGAGTTCAGGACTGGAAACACCTTTGGCGCTACCGCGTTCTCCAGCTACGGTGGTTTCTGGCTCTCGTATGCTATCATGTTCATCCCTGGTGCCAACATCCTGGGTGCATATGAAAACCATCCCGAATTGCTCTCTCACTCTCTCGGTATCTACCTCACTGCATGGACCATCTTCACAGCCTTGATGTTGATCGCTTGCCACCGTTCCTCTGTTGCCATGATCTCACTGTTCTTCTGCTTGACTGTTACTTTCATCCTGCTTGCTGCAGCGGACTTCAACGCCAACGCTACCGCCAAGGTCGCCGGTGGTGCTTTTGGCGTCATCACCGCCGTTATCGCTTGGTATATTGCCTTGGCCGGTCTCTTGACCAAGGAATCCTCTTACTTTACCCTTCCTTTGGGTCCACTTAACTAGATTATTTATTTATCTCTCTTTTTCCCCCATTTCCTTTCACGCCGCTGCTACTACGAGTTTAATACCTACCTTCGTCCGTCTACATGTCTGTTTTTTCACGTCTTTAATAATACTTTAAATATATATTTCTCACTGTCTTGCATTACCCAAGACATAAGACCGTTTTCTGGACTGACGTGACACGAATTGAATTACCAATGTTCCCTTGCAACGGGCTTAGCGTGCAGCAAACTCCCAGACCAACGCACCCGCAGATAGCTCACACAAAAATAAAAATTTAAAGCTGCAAGGGAGGAAGTGCCCCTTCCTCATGTATGTGCAAACAAGTCTCCTGGGATCGACAGCCGACTTTGAAAGATCTTGTTGGTCCGGGACTGCTAATACACGCACATCATATTAAGCAACAATCCAGACTGAAAATGTAAACAAAAACAGAATTCTTCAAGCAGCCAAGAAGATACGAATGGATGTAAGGTGATCCCGCGGACGGAAAACCAAGATGTAAATATTTCGGACAGAACTGCAGCGCCCAAATTCTGGGCGCATAGCACCAGTTATTCATTCTTTGGCATTGAATTGTTAACTGACTTGGCCACGCTAAATTTGGCGTCGAACAAAATTTCTGCCAGGAGTACTATACAAGGAGGACAAGTATAGGAGAAGAGGTACATAGCAGTAAAGATAAATGCAGAACAATATGTTCTACTTGATAGTTGGAACAGTACGAGAGTGGTGTCAATGATAAAGAAATACTCCTTTAGCAGAGACATCCCTCCTCCTCGTGTCCATTGCAAACATTTGCACCATCTCCAGACAGGACTGATGTAGGTATTGATCACGTTTGATCCTTGTTATCATAATATTACTTGTTTGTTGTTGCTATTGAATCTTACCTATGTAAAAATAGCAGCGATGTAAACTATTATGTTTGGCTACACATCTGCGTAACGGATCAATTCCGGCATAATCCTTAACAGGCAGAAGAGCGCTGAAACGCGAGTAATAAGCCAATAATTTTTTTCGTTTGCCGTTTGGGTCCAAGAAGCTCCTCACAAGCCCGATGTACTTTGATCTAAACATACCGTATAATCCCAGCGGGCGCGACAGAACGGCAGAGCGGCTTGCCCTGATAACAGCGCGCTTCAGTCAACGTAATAAGGTCGTTTGCGCCTGATCTAGAGTACGATCCTCATTAAAGACTTATAACGGAATATAGTGACAGAGAGTGTCATTGCACTCAATCGTATTGTAGCGGTAGAGGAGATCAACAATGTTAGCTAAGAATTGCCATCAACTTTTACACAACTTGCTGACTGGATCCATGCTAGGTGGGGTCGATCAAACTTACGCCAGTGTCGGTGATCAACCACCCTGTAAAACAATTGACGCGAATAACTGTGGAAACTGACAATGGCATGGATAACGTGAGCAGACATCATCTTCTCTTATTTGCAATCAAGGGTGCATTTGTTTAACTTTTTTTCAAGATAAACTTTGACGCACTGCGATCTTGTTACCAGCTGGTTGCCCTTCGGACCACCGACGAACAGACGTTCAGAGAAGCATGCCGATCACCACACATTGATATCATTGCTTTGGATTGTACAAAAAGATTATGTTTCCGTGTAAACCAAGCAGATGTGCAGGAAGCGATGAAACGTGGCATCATGTTTGAGATATGCTACAGTCCGGGTATTCGAGGTGAGATTAACAAATGCAGACTGATACTATACAGCGAGTAACTGTCAGTAGATACCACTTTGCGAACATACCTGCTGCAAATTGCTAAGGAGATTATCAATAACACAAAAGGCCATAACATTATTGTCTCCAGCGAAGCACTTGATGTTTCCGACATTCGAGCACCCTTTGATGTCATGTATTTGTAAGCGAGAGATATGTCCTCTTCGCGTGGCAACGAGATCAACTAAATCGATTTCCGTGTAGGTTGAAAGCTTTAGGTCTGCCTAATGACAAGGCAAAGTTCGCAACGAGTTCGAACTGTGAAAAATTACTGAATAAAATCAAGAGGAGATCATGAATTACTTTAGAAATTGGCGCAGCAGCAGCATACCGATTCTTGTTTGACATTTTGTCCTTTATTCCTACGGTCTTACCGGATACAGCTTAGTAAATGGCGACAACGAGAAAGAAGAAATCAGGCAGTTCAACGAACCAGAAGCAAAATGAAGAGGAGAAGGAGGACCACCAGCAAAAGCTTGGGCAGCAAAAGCCCCAGAGGAGAAAGGCTGCTCGACGCGATTCGGACGTGGATCGCGATTACGATAGTGGAGACGATTACACCGATCCTTCCTCCGATCAAAACAACGATTTCGCTGACCTCGTGCAGGTCCAAAGAAAACGACGGCACGTCAAACCCAACAGTAATCAAACAGATCCATTCGTGGTGGAGGAAGAGAAACCGGTGAAGCAGCAGAAACAGCGTTCGAGCAAAGCAGAAGGCGATAAAAAACGGCGCAAAACAGATAAGAATAGCGATAGCAATGTCGATACCACCACAGCATCAGATATGAATCCTCCTACGATTGAGGTTCCTCGGCCTAAAGGATCACCATTTTCGGATGCCATTTCGCCGAACACATTGCAGTTTCTGGCCGAACTCAAGGAAAACAACAACCGAGACTTTATGCGAATTAACCAGGTAATTAATGAAGAGCAGCAGCAACCGCTCTAATACTTGAACATTGGTAACGGTGGATAATGTAGGAACGGTGGCAATCCGTGAGGAAAGAGTTTATGGATTTCGTGGGAATGATTTCGACGCAGCTGCATGAAATGGATCCGACGATTATGGTGGAGGAGCCCAAACATGCAATTTACAGGCAAAAGCAAGTATATTATATTCTAAAAAAGTTTGATCTTGGCTAATTATTCGTTCAAAGTCGAGATTTGCGTTTTACCAACGATTTGCGCCCATACAAGACACATCTTTCAGCATCATTTTCTCGTGGTGGCAAAAAGTCGCCGTTTGCAGGATATCATATATCAATAGCGCCAGGCAACGAGACATTTGTGGCCGCCGGGATTTGGCAGCCAGCACCGCCGCGGCTCTTTCGTATTCGACAGGGCATCATGGATAACGCCAGCCTGATGCACGAAGCTTTATCGCTTCCACAAATGGATCAAGTGTTTGGAAAGCATGGGCTGCAGGTGCTTGAGGGCGATGACAAACTCAAGACCGCCCCGAAAAATGTCCCCAAAGATCATCCAGAGATTGAGCTACTGCGCTATAAGAGTCTAGTGATCTCAAAGACATTCACGGATCTCGAGGTGGTTTCAGAAGGATTTCTCGATAATATTCTCGATACTTTTGAAGCCGTAATACCATTTGTTGCAGTTTTGAATTCTTGGACCGGCTAGTTTCTTATCTAACGATATGCAGAATATGGTTTTTGTTGATATTAATTAATAATATTGCTAGATTTACTTTTCTTGCTACGCTTTGCTGCGCTTGCTTTGTCTTCTGAGGGCACTGCCTCCGCTTCGTCCTTTTCTACCTGGACACTCTTGAGATTGCAGATAAACTCGGCAAGCTCTTTCTGCTCATCTACAGTGGAGTACACTCTTTTTTCTGCTCCGAGGATGCTGCATGTAATAGGTTCTGTTTTCACGTCGTCGTCTTGTGGACTGAGTTCGTCTATGTCTGCCGTAACATGCCAACCACCGGTCTCTTCGTTCTCGTCTCCTACGTGCCAAATCTGATAGCCATAGCCACAATCTTCTTCCAAGAACTGGCGTCGTCTTTCCGAAAAGGACGTTTCGTGGGTGTCTACTGTACACAAGGTATAAAATCTTGAATAAAAGCCCTTTTCGGCTCTGTTCTTTGCACGCAGAATACGGCCCAATCTCTGTGCTTCCTGGCGACGGGACCCAAAGTGAGAAGAAACCTGGATCAGGACTGTGGCAGCTGGCAAATCCAAACTGGTGTCACCGATACGCGATAGCAGTAAGGTTGAAATTGACTTGGCTCTCAGAGCTCTGCGGCTAGCCAGCTCGGACCAGGATGCACCTTCATCGGTTTTGGGAACATCAATTTGGAAACGATGCAAGAGCATACGTGCATCTTCCGGTGCAGTGCCACCGTAAATAAACGGTCTACCCAGTTTTTCTGCATACACTCTGAGCGCATCAATGTGGTCACAGTACACAAGCACCTTGTCGCCTCTCGCTTCGTGGTATTGCACAAGCCGTTGGCACATTTGCACTTTCTTTGGGTTCAGGATAGAGAGCAAACTTTTGACGTGATGCGTGTGACCAAGCAAACTCGGGCTGCCGCCAGCGTAAAAGTTCTCATAGGCTTCCTTAAAAGTAGGAACCATGTCAACTTCGACTTGAGTACATACGACTTTAGCAATGTAGCCTCGATCTGCGAGCTCTTTCCACTTTGCATGATAGAGTGTCGGACCAACCAATGTATCCAAATCCTGAATCTTCTCGTCTTCTCGCAACATGGTTGCTGTGAGCCCGAGCCGCACGCGCGTATTTATTTTGCTGATTGCTTTACTGTAGTTCTGAGCAGGCACGCAATGTACCTCGTCGAGAATAACAAGTCCCCACTGAGTCTTGTCTACAAACTGTGACATTTTCTTGGATTCGGCCGTGCGGTTCTTTTGGTCAACTAGCATGGTGTACGTTGTGAACAAGACACCCGTCGGTCCGTTGAAAGGCCACTTTTTGCTTCCTGCAAACATTCCCATTTTCGATGCCATGAGAGTTGTGAATCGCAAGAATTCCTTCTGGAACTGTTCAGCACTGATAATGGTACTGCAAACCACGAGTACCGGTTTCTGGATTGCACACGCGACGAGAATAGACGTCAAAGTCTTGCCTGCACCGCATGGAAGCACAATGATTCCTGATCGTGCCTTCTTTTCTTCGTCGCTCACGCCGTCCTGCGTAACAAGAGCGTTCAAGGCTTCAGCCTGGTATGGACGCACTTTGATCTCTGGCCGCAGCGACATTTGCAGCGTCGGCACGTTGGTATCTGTCGCAAAGTGATAATCTGGTAACACGGTGTAAGGGGAGGACGACCTTGCTGTAGGACTTGCGCGTTTAGTTGCTGGCTTGGACGACGATGTAGGTGGCGGCTTTGGGTTGAAATTGTCCAATTCAGGCTGATCTATGTCAGTGGGTATAGAATCGTCTCTCAATGTACGTTTCTGCGGAATCGTCTTTGGAGGATCTTGTTTCTGCGGCTGTTCTTGCTTCTGCTCCTGCTGTTCTTGCTCCTTCTCCATCGCCTCTCTACGATCTCGAAGGAACGACAGCATACGCCCGTATTTTTCCCGTCTATGCGCAACGTCCTCCATTGTCAGAAAAAGCGACGGAAACAAGAATACGCAGCAGCAAGGAGAAGAGGATGATCCCCGACGACAGGCTGAGCCAGAAATCAACTGGTGCCAGAATCTTGAAATGGTTTCGCGCTTAATGCAGGAATGATGTATGCTTTTAAATGGCGGACTACTACCTTCTTGCTTGGTAGTAACAAACAACTGCGGTGTGCATGCAGTACCATGATTTGATAGCAGATGTTTGACCTAGAGTAATGTAAGGATGACATTGAACTTTTTGAATTCTTTGCACATTCTATATCAGATAATATTGGTAAGCTGCGAGCAACGACCTGACTACATAATATACAGCATCCATTTTGGGACCATACATATATAGGTTAACACTTCGATAAGATGGACCTTATCGACAAGCAAATCCTTGTCCCTATCACCGGATCCTTCATGTTAAGGACCATTTCACAAGGTCTTCTTGGGCCGTTCCATTCGAAAGAAAGACTTCCGAGCTCGTTGCAAAGGAGCTATGCAATATCTTCTGTACTTTCGAAGCACCGTTACGTTGCAATCGGATAACGACCGTGAGTTT
The DNA here is from genome assembly GCF_041956525.1 of Rhizomucor pusillus. Taxonomy (NCBI): domain Eukaryota; kingdom Fungi; phylum Mucoromycota; class Mucoromycetes; order Mucorales; family Lichtheimiaceae; genus Rhizomucor; species Rhizomucor pusillus. The sequence continues at coordinate 169,680 of NW_027192147.1, read as the reverse complement.
GTGTACGAGTCAATCGTAAGTAATAATAAGTTTGTCTCTTTACAAAACTGTTTAGATTAATACGACGGCGATCGAAGACATTAGCGAAGAAGGGGTATCAGAAGGAAAACCATTATATAATAATGATAGGCTTAACGGGATTGGTTGGCCATCACTTAAAATCATCAATGGCCGCGCGAGACATCTTCGGTCACAGGAGCTGAGAGAGAGGGCAAAGGCAACGCCTGTTTGTCCATTATGGAATAAATAAGCGGCGGTGCTTAAGCTCGCTACAGGCTCCAGAGAATGTGCTTCCACATCCATCTTTGTGATTTAGTTTTGGTTCGTAATGTTTTCCTCTGATAATAAAGTTGAGTAAGCCTTCTAGATAGAGAAAGCACACATCTTCACTTACCCGAGCGCGCAAATTTTGAAAGCTTTGACATATCTTCATACGCAAAAGATCGCCAACCCAATGATGTTGACATGGTTCGATACCCTCCTCGATTATCACTTCGATGTTGTCCATCTTCCAGGACTTGATAATGTGCTTTCCCAACCGATTATCACACTTGTTCAACCCTGTTGATGTTGACAAGCTGGAGGGTGATGCACTGCAATTTAAAAAACAGCTTTCACGACTGGTACATCTTCCAATAAGAATGGACCAAAAGTCTTCCGCATGCGTGTTATATCCGCTCCAACCGATACAATGGCTCCTCCTGATGAAAATCGGCCTGAAGAGCTCCAAATTGCTCACTTGGCTACAGACACGCAGATGCTGAGCACTGTTAGGTACTTGAACAACAGAGGCATACACTGGAATAATATACACTCTTTCCATAAATTAAACTCGTCATCCAATGAAGACCTATTTCGGCATTCTCCCAAGTGTGGATGTCAGCATCTTCCGGAGATATTGTCGTACAAAGCTTAGCACCTCCAAGAGTATATAAAGCATGTAAACATGTTTAGGCCAGCTTTCCTCCTTCAAGATTCAAGAGCGTCTTGACTGGGTTCGCAAATGGGAGGGAACCGATATGGACTTTAGGACTAATTGCGTCTTCCAAGATGAGTCTGCATTCCATGTCAACATGAAGCGCAGCATGGCATGATCGAAAAAAGGGTCTTCTGCAGTGGTTACGGTGCCAAAAACCAGAGCAAAAACGACCACTATCCTCGGTGCAGTATCTGCACCTGGTCTGATTAAGTGCAGCTTGAGACTCCCACGACCACCAGCCAAGAAGAGAAAGCGAGGAGGCTGTGCTGGGCTTATGAGCACAGGGACAGTACAATGGATGAGATGGACCGGTATCCGCACATGAAGGACCACTACCTCGTAGTAGATAACGCTCCCATCCATACGTCTAACGACATAGCTAAGTACATCATGTCCCGTGGTTACCGGTATGCCTATCTTCTGTCTTTTCTCCTGATCTCAACCCTATTGAGCAGTTCTGGTCGGTAGTCAAGAGCAAAGTCAAGCGCAGTAGGCTCTTGGAGAAGGAGACACTCACGACCAGAATTAATGAAGCATGCAATCGTATAAGTTTGAGCGATTTCGAAGGGTTTGTCTCGCACTCTCATAAATGCTTAGATAAATGTCGCAACAGAGGGCACTTGTGATGTGGGTGTCACAATAAGTCGATGGCATACGACAGATAGATAGGATACACATTTAAACACACAATGAGAAAATGAGTAACAGGTATTCAGTTAGTGTCATTCTTTTCCTATATGTTCTTAATGCTCACCATCTGAACTATGCACCGCGGCTTGCATGCACTTGGCGGGAGGAGCTGGGCATGGTTTTGTCACATTTCTAGACAGGTTTGTTTATTAGCGTCATGTTTAGCTTCGCAAGTCCGCCAAATGCATCTGCAAAACGCGACTTTATTTCTCGGAAACACAGTACTCCAGAATGCTGTCGAATTCGTGAAAGGCTTTATTGATTGTCAAAAATTCAATATCGCGCAGAAGGGCTACGATCCCCTCAGATCGATATATGCACGCATTCCTGGTGATCACTGGGCTGTTGACCTCGTCAACTTCAATAAACCACAACATCAAACAATAGCTACCTTCTTGTCATGGTAGACATCTGCACACGATTCTGCATCCTACGTGCACTAACTACTTGCACTCTCAACTTTCACAAACATCAGTTTAAAGAACCTCACTTTGTGCCGTGTATACTCGCTTCACTCTCGTTTCTCCCATGCGAACATCTGCATCCTTTGCATCTTCGACGTGCATAGCACTGGACTCGCAGTTGCTTTCGTGAGATATACTCTGCGAGTACTGGGTGTGGAAGCTCACGGTCTCAAGAGCATACAGCTCCTTTTAAAGACGTAGTTCATTGGCTCAGGCTGGCCATGCTCATCAACAATATGACGTTGCCCATCTTCGTAAAAAAAGAAAAAAAAACTGGTTGCTCATTTTTGACTGCGCAGTGTGGTAGGAAACAGGGGTGTGGTGTATAAAGTGCCTGCCGTGCCAAGGTTTTTGTGCGATCAGAGCTCTGGACAGGCGACATCTGATTTGGGAACTGCGTCATCCAAACTCGTTGGAGGGCGACATCCCTTTTCACTGGAACGAAATCACTTTTCTGGAAAGAGTGTATCTCTTTGTCAACAAGGTAGTCCATGGACTCCTCAGGCCTGCCATATTCATCAACGACATTGCCTTGCCCATCTTCATAGAGAAACTGGTTATCCATTTGGAAATGTCTGTGGTGTGGTACTTTGAGTGTGTAAAATGGTGGAAAGAAGAAAAACATAAGCCGAAACGCTTATGTATTTTATATAGTCCTCAGTTTGGCAAACTTTGTGCGATAAGACTACTTACTAGTTATGCGACATCTGATTTGTAACCACACGACATCTATTTCTGTGAAACGCAATTTTCACTGGGGACGACATTATTTTCTGGAAAGAGTGTAGACAGGTTATTTTTTTTCATCTTGACAAGGCAGCGATAACAGAATGATGGAGATGCAGCATTCAAACTTTGCTGTGAATGGTTTCGTCATCTGCGGTAGTTCCCGTGAATTTATAGTGGGATTCTGGGCCCTCGAGACCCCAAAACCTTCGTACGACGTAAAGTTGATTGATGGCCTGTCGCGAAAAAAAAAAGGTTGAAAGGTCACTCAAAAGTCATGCGCTGGGCTCAAGTCGGCCCCTGTTTCAGAACAAGTTCGCCATTCCTGCATCGAACTGCACGTCACCAAGGGGCATTTTGTAACATGGCGCCGCGTATTACGATGGATGTCGGGTACATCTGCAGTGACACCATCGCGACCTGACCCAATTTGCTTGGTCCGTGGCACGTCAGTTGATCGACTTCACAGGACTTGTAATCCCGAACAGCCCTCTCTTCTGTCGCTGCTGATTTACATATGTCGGTAACAAAACCCCCGTCGTTGACAAACATCGTACCACATGTGGAATACAGAATGCGAGGAACTTTATTCCACAGAAATGCAGCAGCAACGAGTGGGAAAAAAGAAAAGTTAGTGGGCGGGAGGAGAAACGAGACAACAGTATTGTCGCGTTCTTTACGTACGTACGTAAATATACATATACACAACAACTTTGTTGCCAGTCCTGGAAATTCTTTTTCGATTTTGTGTATGTATGCATATGCAGAGCAGCAGACAATGCACAAGCGCGAACAGTTTTGGAAAGGACAAGAGTTGATCGATCGGCTCAAACACCCCTTTCAGCGGCACGGATTCGCAGCAGCGCGAGCAGCAAAACCAGTACATGCGCTAAGGTCGTCAGTCAGCTGATTTGTACACAAACCCCTTTCTCTCCCCAAGCAACAGCAAATCATTCGTAAATGCCGATAGAACCCGTTTTTGCATGCAAGATTTGCAAAGCACGTATATACACTTGTAAGCAGTTCTGTCATCTAAACAATGTCGACGCTTCTTACATACATCCGCGCGTCGCTCCCCGCACGCCACCCACTTCTTGAAATAACTTGTCAGCCCTGGTCCAATTCAGCATTTTTCCCGAAGATATGGACACAGGGATGTGCATATCTGTAGGTTATACAATCTTCCGTTTTACTGACTGCCCATCATCCTTTTTTCCTCTTCTTCTCCGGGAGTACATCTGAGTTTCGCATGGTCTTCTCAAAGGACAATCCTCCCTTTGGGGGGGGGTTCACGATGATTTGCCGCTCAATCAGATGATGGTCAGTGCACCAAGCACATTTAGAATAACCGTGCATCCTTTGTTTATAAATAAATAAAATTTGCGACTGCAGTGAGTGAACGTCCTGAACTACATTGACGCCGAACGGTACCAATATATTCTTTATAAATTGTGTACCTGATAAAAGATAACCCGGAGAATAATGCATCCTGTCGGTTACAGACTAACTATCGCCCGATAACCCGAGGATGCAGCGGCGCCTGCTGAATATATAAGGAGGCGTCCCCATCAAGTCTACTGCAAGGTGATCAATTAATGCCTTCTGTTAACGCTAGACAGGCATCAAGGGGATCATGTCATAACTTGGCTAAGCCGAAAGCAAGGAGTCCGCCGTGATAAATTTACCTGCCCCAATCCTAGTTATCGGACCAGGGCACTACTTGGCTGCAGAGTGCTTCGGTCACAAGAACCATCAGGAAGGGGGTTGCGATATTGCTCATCGACGGCATCTGCACTAAATGGCAAAGTCTGGATAGGTTTGTACCACGAAAGCTGTTCTAAAATTCACGCCGTCCCGCTGGAGGACAACGTAAGCCTGCTTGTAAGGCTACACGGAAAACCCCATGATTCGTAGCCGTTCAACGAAAAGGCAAAATACCTTGTCTTGTTTGGAAAAGCTGTGACCGCAAAACGTCCGACCGTTGCATAGATACGTACATCCAAACTCACACACAGCATCCTCACCCCCCAAAAAGGTTGCAAGTATATAAAACATTGATGCCTTGGTTCATTTTTATTGTTTCTTTTCCTTGCTTTCCTACAACTTTTTTCGCTTGTACTTGATGACAGGACCTCGCACTGCCGTAAGCCATCTCTGTTTATTTGCAACTCTGTTGAGTTCTTGAAACTAAAAAAAAATGTCCACTTTCTGTGTTGCCTTTATATTTCAAAACTTTTCTTCTCTAGTCCAGAGTTTTCTGCCCACTTGTGTTATACCATGATCAGCCATCCGACAAACTTTCAAAATCCATGCATATTCACGAGCGGCAGCATAAATACATGATAGATCAACATCGAGAGAAGACTCTTGAGATGCTTGCTTACAACGCTCAAATATGGGCACGCGCGAGACTGGCACAATCTCCAAAAGGTATGCCATATTCGAGCAATGTGGTCGCTCTTCCGGCGACTCTCTGTTTCTGTCTGCGTGTGTGTCGTATTACCAGGACTAACCCAGCATTGTACGACACAGATGACTACGATGCTCCTGATGATGCCTCCTCCTCAACAGCAAAGGATAACATTGACGTATACCCGAGCACCAGCACGAGTTCGACATCAAGTGCATCTTCCAGCAGTTCTGTTGACAGCGTTGCTACTTTGGATATCAGTACTGCAGCGCATCAGCAGCAGCAACAGCCTCCTGCTGCGATCCTTCCTGCTTCGCCGCTACCAAGCGCCAAGATGCAAGCATTGGAAATCACAGACACTACTGCTTTCTCATCGGTCGCAAAAGCAGCGCCTCCGCCACAACCAGCACCACCAAAGCAGCTCCCACCAGCTGCAGATCCAACGAAAAAACGACGTCGTGGCAATTTGCCAAAAGAAGTGACCGAGTTTCTCAAAAGCTGGCTCGTGGATCACAAGAAGCATCCATACCCCTCTGAGAAAGAAAAGATTCAGCTAGCGCATGAGACCGGCCTGACAGTTAACCAAATCAGCAACTGGTTTATCAACGCTCGCCGTCGTATTTTACAACCAATGCTCGAATCAGAAACCATCAATGCGCAGCTAGCAGCTTACTCGTCCGAAATGGCTGCCTTGGAGCAAAAGAAGCGACGGCAGATGGATTTTTACGCTTACCAAGGCTTTGCTAGTTAGTTTTTCTTTTTCAAATCATTACACACATACCTAATGTCATGTATCTCTTGTAGATGCGTATCAAGATGAAAGTCGAAAATGGGGTTTCCGAAGAACTAAACTTCCTCCCTTGGAAGTTGTAGAAAACGATCGATATCCGCTGATCATGCGAGGATGATTGACTTTACTTGGCAGCAACAGACGTCTCTTCCCCCTTTCAGCAACATATTTGCAAACCCTCCAACATTATGATCAGTGCATATACCACCAACCACTCACACGTACAATCCCTTACGCTCTCCTCTCTTATGTAGTCAGAAGTTTCTCTTGTCGTCATTTACATTTTTTGTCTTTGCTGTCTTCACCTTTTTTCTTCATTTTTGATCCTTTGTAAAGTATATTGTCTCTTCTCTTTTTATAACTTGTCCTTTCTCTGATTTCATCCCTTCGTTTGCACCTAGTTACTATATATTATTTTTCGCTCTCCTCCTCCCTCTTCTCTCCCTTTCCTTCCCATCTCGTTCGCTCGTAGACCCTTCCAGTACGAGCGGAGACTTTATATGCTCTGAGCATCCAATTACTACCAAAGTTCGAATCATTTTACTCTGTATGCTCGCTCCACCGCAATCTCGAAGCGCCATCTGTATCTGTTAAATAGCACACATATAGTAGTCCTTTTGTATATTGTAGCGTCTTTTTTTTTATTAATGCCTCTTGACAAACGCAGTTACTGGATTGCCATGCAATGAAACATTGTTTCTTGCACTCTGTCGGTGTCGTGCATGTTTAGGTTACACCTTAGTGACATATCCGATCATATGGAAGGGAAAGAAAGAAAGTCACTGTCGGCTCGGCATCGAGCTGAGTGTGTTTAGGGCGATGTCTCTCTTGAGAAACGACACTATAATTTTATTATGGTTAAAATAAAAAGTATGGGAAATTTGGGGGAAATTTCACTGGGGTGTTGGTGCAGCCAAAGGAGAAATTGGACAAACGGATTAAGAAAACCATATAGCAGTAGACCGTAACGTAACAAAAAATAAAGTAAAATGAGAAACCTTGTGACATTGTACGCTTCCTCGACAGAGGTGCGCAGTTACGACATGGGTTGCGGCGCAGCGTGCTTGTTGTTTGCTGGGAGCGCGCTCATCCGGATCACTCTGCGCATCATATTTTTGACATGGTGATGCTGCTGCTGCTGCTGTTTGATAGGCTTTCGTTGTTGGTCAGCCGACACAGCATCCTCGTCTTCCTCACGCAAAGTCTCATCGTTGCTGAACTGGCTTTCCAAAGCTGCCTGTGAACGATGTTTGCGGAGATTAAGCTTCATGTTGGAAAGCGAGTGGTTTATCTTCTTCAAATGAGAGACATTCGTTTGCTTGCCAGTTTTGTCGGATATGTCATACGTTATGGTGCACAGGGATGCGAATTCCGAGAACGCGTGACTGACCTGGGCCTCGACTACGTTGTTCTTTCGGAAAAGGTACGAGCTTGCAAAGGGATCAACGGGAATCGGCAACTTTGGTTTGCTGGCCTCAGATACGATGCGATAGATAAGTGGTGATGCGATCGGATCGTATTGATCGAGCTGCGTGGTAAAGATGGGAATCCATGGCTCTTGGGGTTCCACTTGCTCTGGTTCGTAGTCGTCGTCGAGCATTGCGCGGATACCCACAGTGTTGGCGACCCAGTCGCTGCTTGATGTTCGAATCTTGCGAATATGACGATCATATGATTTCGCCTTGGCCCGTGCTGCCTCGGTCTTGGACATCGGTCGAAGCTCGTAATAGGCACTCTCGTTGCAGAGATCAATACTGCTAAACTTTAATTTCTGCTGTTGCTGCTGTTGCTGCTTTGGACTTTGGACGAATCCCGAGTCTGGTCTGCTGACCGAGTGACGCTTGTGCTGCGAATGCAGCCGTTTCGAGTGCTCGATTATCATCCGTGTCAGGAAATGATTTGCCTTTTCTGCAATGATCGGGTCGCAATCCGTTGGGCCAAGTGTAACCTTGCCCATCGCTTCGCCTAGGTGGTAAGCATCCATCAAATTCTTCTCCTTGTGCTGCATTAGCTCCACCAAAAAGTCGAGAATCTCAATTAGAAGCTCCTCCTTTTTGCGTGAAAGGAATCGTGAAAGATTCGATAATGTACATGCTGCGCTGGAGTCAGCCAATTGTATATCGATAAAATGTAACATTCAGTCCCTTACTCTCGTAATTTATAATTCTCCACACTGTCTTTGGGACGATGCGCTCCTGGCTGCACCAAAGGGTATCTTGCATTAAGGTTGCGACAGAGTGGATGCTAACATGTCTCAGGTCTTCTGGCCCACAGCTTTGCTCTCTAAATACTTTGAGAAACAAAACGCTGCTCGGCGCTGTATAGAAAATAGCATTGCGCTGGGTCAGATTATTAAACTTACTGGAAATTAACGGTTAGTGGGAACAAAATGACTGACCTGACTTTCGAAGTATTTTGCGCTCTTGCATCCCTATTGTTCATCCTTAGAATATACTCGCAAAAAGCATAGGAAATTTTTTCCCTAATCTCTTACCTCTACGTCGGATTTCATCCATACATAAACGGGTCACTTGAGCCGCAAAATCAAATGAGTAAAGCATTGTTGTCCGGTTGCTGTACTTAAAAGGAACGAATGGCTATCTGTCTATCTATCAAGTTGACTGCTTTCCATGATGGCTAAGGTTCAAACTATATAAGCTTACCAATAAATTATGTACAGGTAGGCCTTAAAAAATATCGGTAGCTGAAGAAAAAGAAAAGAAGAGTAAAGTTGATCAAGAACAAGTTATGCTCCGCTTGTGAATATACGCACCCCTTCACAACTAGGAGTGGATCACGGATGACATTGCCTCAAACGACGCTCACTCTCGAGTTCAAGTATCCATTTCTACCTTTTGTTCAAATGTTTACAGCTCGATAGGAAACCAAGCGATCCAAGTTGTTGAAAGTAACAAGACGAGCGCACATGCACTCACCGAGCACTAACCTGACCTTCGATTAGTGGATAACCAAATAAGCCTGGGGAACACAGATACTAAATGTACCTTTTCGTATCCCACACTTGCAGCGCAGCTTTCTTTGTGTATATGCGAGTGTGTGTACATCTCTGAGCTCATTCAAAAAAGAAGGAGGGGAAATATCAGGGATACAGCGCTCCCGCTTCTAAGGAGAAGGAGTTGCCTAGAGTAGGTGAGGGAAAAGAGTGGTCCCCGACTTTGCTGCACATTGTTGAAAAACCATCGTAGTATCATTGCACGCTGAGCGTAGGATTCTGGAGCTTATATTGGTTTATGCTTGCATATGCATACGCCGATCCAATGGTGAAAACCATTTTTGGGACAATCTTCTTTTTTGGCGGCCCTGAGCAAGCAAAAGACGCTCTAGTTGGCAGTGAAATCAATGTGTGCTAGCATTTAAACATCATTGTTGCAAAATTACTCTATTCGTCTAAATTTTGGTAGAATAGTATTACACTTGCAACCTGCATGCGACAACTCCTTGTACTATATTTCAGGTCAGCAAGCCGTGTTTCTAGGAAAGCCTGAATCGAAAAAGTCATGATAGCAACCAGCTATTGCTGACATCCCAGTTAACTAGCTACAAAGGAATAAAGAGCTGACTACGCTTCTAAGCATAAAACTTGGCAAGTTGGTTGATGCGCTTCTCAAGCTGAATATGCTGTAAGACGAGTACTGTATCATTTATTGGAATTAGCTTGTCATAAATAAAAAGTATGGAGCGGAAAACACTACTGCCACGAATCGCCAAGATAACGTATACAACCTGTCAAAAGAGTTCAATTCACCCTCACTGCCCGCTGGCTAAAGATGTGACTGGCAAGTGGGGGAAGCATAGCGGCAAACAATTCCAGCGCCATATCGCTCCCAGAGTGCTGTTGTCTTGCACGCAATGGATCAACCCGTCAATTCCAGCGATCCTCAACCTTCAGAACAAAATGCCGGTGACCCAGGCTATACAGAAAACGCAGAGAAGAGCGAGCAGCAACCTGAATCTTCAGGATCTGTAATGGCACAAGATGCTCCAGATGCCCCAAGTGACTCTACGCCAGATGCCGTGCCAAACGAGGAACCAGCCCATGAATTGGTGGCACAAAGCGAGCAACAAAGTCCTGATTACACAGAAGATACGAGTATGGAAGATACTATGCAAGAAGATGAAGGAAACCAGGAAGGTGAAACTGATGGGGTGAATGCGGTTGGCGCGGACGCCTCCTCGGAGCAACAGCAGCAGCAAGAACAGCAGCAGCAACCACCAGCAGTGCAGGAGACTGTAAACACGACTGCAACGAATAACGAGCCTGAAGAAAGGATTCAGCCTGCCAACATGGAGATTCAACAAGAACCTGCTCAACCGTCCAACCCCAATCCATCCTCTTTCTTCAATACCCCAGCCTCGTGGCAAATTCCTCCCAGCGCTCTTCAACAACGACCCGAAAATGAAGCAGTGAACGACAATACTTTGAACAAAGCAAACATTAGACGAGAGAAATTAGAGCAGCGTATTGCGAATGACGAGTACGACATTGCAGCGTGGAATAGTCTCATTAATGAGATCCAGCAAACAGGTGATTTGACAGCAACGAGAGATATATACGAACGGTTCTTGAAGATCTTCCCAACATCTGTAAGTAATCAATCTACTATTTCTTCTGTCAATGAATGTCTTCGATTGGCGGACAAACCATGCGGGCCTGAACCTCCCCCACTGTCAGAACACTGCATTGCAGGTAAGGCACCATCTGCTGCAAGCGTAAGTATACGGACTATGGGTCTTCTGCAGCCAAGACGGAGAGCGGGCTCATTATGTAGAAAACATTACTTGAACACGAAATCCGGGACGCAAATTCGAATAAATGCGTCATGCACATTTGTCAAGGTATTCTATACTTTTCATCATCTTCTTTCTTGCCGATTACTGTTACTGTGTTTCCCTTCCTCTTCCTCTCTCTGTGCCACTTCAAGATCTGCCGCCTGCTTGCGCGGAGCAACGCTGCAATGATTGATACTCGTGGGTTGTCTGACTTGACATTTTCCTCCTGTCACGTGGCCAATATCTTTTATCTTTCTCTATTTCTCTCCCCGTTTATCTCGCTAACTGGCTCAGTCCACTATGTTGTCTTCATTTCTAGGTGTGTCCTCAGTCATCATCGTCGTTTAAGCGGAAGGAAAAAAGGAGAAAAGGAAAAGAGTGTTCTGCGCGCGGGATGGTTGTCCTTTTGCATGGTTCGCAGCTCTTCGATGTCATCCATTGATGGAAGAAATCATATGATTTACACTGTTGCATGGAAGCTGACTACAATGCGTTTCTTTGTCGTTATTTATTATGTCTCATATAGCCGAAACACTGGCTAGCTTACCTCGAGTTGGAACTTTCCTACTCCAATTTCAACGAAGTCGAAGCTCTGTTTACCCGATGTCTAAAGACAGTTCTTTCGGTCGACCTTTGGAAATTTTATTTGGGGTACATTCGTCGGATCAACCAAGGCGATAGCGGAACATCTGCTGCTCCAGAAGCAAGAGCGATCATTGAAAAAGCATATGAATATGTGCTGAACAATGTTGGTATCGACAAGGATGCTGGACCTATCTGGGCGGATTATATTTACTTTATGTCTACTGCTGAGGTAAAAAAGCGTTTTTCCTTTCTTTTGGCATTTCCACGAATATGACATTGGTAATGACTTTCTTCTTCTTTTGTCCTTTTATATTTAAGACAACAAACACCTGGGAAGAGCAACGAAAGATGGATAGTATGCGCAGGGCATATCAAAAGGCTGTCACGATACCGCTTAACAACATTGAACACCTATGGAAAGAGTATGATCAATGGGAAAACAATCTTAACCGATTGACAGTAAGTTTATTTCGCAGAGCATGCAATCCAGCGTCAGTAAAAATTGACCAAAACTGTAAAGGCCAAAAAGTTCCTTGGAGAGAAATCCTCAGCATATATGACAGCACGAGCCGCCCTGCGAGAGATGAAATCATATTTAGATAACATCAATCGCCTTGCCGTCCCAAAGCCGCCACAGTGGACTGACAAGGAAGTAGAGCAGGTATGTAAATAAATTCTAAGTGTTGATCTGGATACCCGCTCACATTGCTCCCTACTTCACAGTTGAATCTTTGGAAGCAATACATTCAATGGGAGAAGAAGAACCCATTGCAGCTGGAAGACGAGAACCTATTGAATGAAAGAGTCTCATACGCTTACCAGCAAGCCTTTTTGGCCTTGAGGATGTACCCGGAAATCTGGTACGACTATGCCAACTATTACATAGAACAAGGAAAGCAAGACAGGGCCCTTGCTGTGCTAAAACAGAGTCTCGAAGTCCTGCCGAGCAGGTAAGGAGTAAAGGGAGAAACGTCCAGCTTGGGAGGGATAAACTGATCCATGATATTTTACATAGTCTTTTGTTGACTTTTGCATACACTGAGCTTTGCGAGACTCAGCGACAACTCGATGATGCACGCCAGGCGTTCGACTCACTTTTGGAGCATCTTGAAAAGAATATCGAGAAGCATACTGCGACAGCTCAAGCCGAAATCGAGAAGATCCAAAAAGAGGCAGACGAAGAACGAGCAAACATGAATCTGAGCGACGATATTGACGGCGAAGTCAGAGAGCAGCTCCGTGCCCGCGATAGACAGATAAAGAAAGAACAAGACGAGGTGGAAAATAAGATGAAGGAGAAAATCGACGCTCTCTCGCGAGCCTGCTCTCTTGTATGGATTTGCTACATGCGTTTTGCTCGTCGCACGGAGGTCGGTTTGTTTTACATGAATGTCCACTGTTACTTTACTGATAGCCATAATCACCAGGGTATTAAAGCTGCTCGTGCATTGTTTTCAAGAGCGCGCAAGGCAACGAACCGCACATACCATGTATTTATTGCATCCGGTAAGACTACACATCACATTGTGAAAGGAATCGAGGAGTCGCTAAACAGAGTGATGGTGAAATAGCATTAATGGAATATCACAACAGCAAAGATTCGACAGTCGCAGGCAAGATTTTTGGACTTGGATTGAAGCTGTTTGCAGACGACGCTGCTTATGTGTCCCATTATCTTGATTTCCTCATGCAAATGAACGACGACAACAGTAAGTGTATTTGGAGATACCCCGGATCTCCGGAGATATTCAATCTAGGGAATGATTTTGCTTTCAGATACTCGTGCGTTGTTTGAGCGAACGCTTGCGACTATGCCGGCATCGAAAGCAGCACCTATTTGGGACAAGTTTCTGGACTATGAAAACAAGTACGGCGACCTTGCCAGTATCCAAAGTGTTGAAAAGCGACGAAGTGAAATGCTGCCGGGTATGGATTCATTGATCTTGTGATAAGAAAGAACTGTCCCTGACGATTTCCACTGCAATTTTTAGAAACTGCAGCTTCGTCGTTCTTGCAGCGGTACAGTTATTTGGATATCGACGCTATTAAGGATCTAGAATTAGGAGGACAAGGTCTGTATGCCCTATTATATGCTTTGGTGCTGGGAGAGATATCTTACCCACTCTGCTACGTGTAGGCTCTGATAGAGTTGTCGTCGTTCCTACTGCCACGGCCGCGGTGGCTACGGCCGCACCGCCTCCCACACAGAAGAAAAGCAAGGACGCTACCAAACGACCGCTGCTGGAACCAGTCGATGTTGACAAGTATCCACGGCCTGATTTGAGCCAGTGGCAAACTTTCAAGCCTTCTGAGCTACGACGGCCACCACCTGTACCTGTCTCTGGACCACCACCTCCGCCAGTAGCGCCCAAGGACATGGATGTGGATGTGGCACCAGGCTCAGGTCGTCCAGCGACCGCACCCGAGCCGCCAGTTGAGATGCGTCCGCCTCCAGCAGCTATGCAGCCCGTTGGCCGACCAACCAACGCACCTCCACCAGGCGCCCTACCACCCTTACCAGAACCTGTTGCATATTTTGTTTCCAATCTACCGCCTGCAAATACCTTCAACGGTATGTTTATTTTTGATTTTTTACAAGGTTGCTGTAAGTCTAAAACTGAATCTCTTCTTCTTGCTTCTTTGCATAGGCCCGATAATCAAGGCTGGAGAGCTTGTGGATTTGTTACGAAATGTAATTATACCACTGCCTCCTCAAGGTGCTCCCCCCCCACATGGTCGTATGCCTCCTCAGCCTATGCCACCGCCACCTGGTAGACGGGATATGCCCGGCAACCGAGGTGGATATAGCGGATCGCCTGCGCGCGGTCGAGTTGGAGGTGGTGCCGGTGGTGCTCCCGGCGGCGGCGGAGGTTTCAAAGGACGGGTAAGACTACACTACCAGTGTTAAGAGCATGAAAACATTTATTGACGCTTGATGTCTTGTAGACTGGCGCCGGAGGAGGTGGAGGACCTCATCGAGCTGGAGGTAAACAAGGTACGAAGCGACGAGGATATGACTACGATGATGATTACCAGCAACCAAAGGGCAAAAAGAGGTAAGCATCATCATCATCAAAAGTCCAAACTGTTATTTACGCGACATTCGCATCTTTGCTAGGTTTGGACCTTAATCGATCTGCAATAGCTCTGTGGATAGAAGCTTCACGATCTCTTTTACTGTCCTGCCTCATTAAAAATGTATAATAATTGTTTTATCTCTGATAAAAATGATGGGATTGGATTATCGTCATTCGTAAACATCAATTCTTGCAAGTTCCCCTGGTCGCTCAACTGTAGCAACTCCTACGCCTGTATACTCGCTCATCACCGTTGCAGCGTAAATGTGATAACATAATCCAGGAAAATAGTCTAATCTACGAAATCTGGCAATCAATAGATAACAGACTGGACTAACCGCACAGCTTGCAAATTCGATGTCAAAGCTTCAAAAATCATAAGGATTTATTTGCAAGATAGAACTAATTTATTATAAAAGGTTTAAGCCCAAAGAATGACAGTAAATGATTAAAGAGGATCTAGACCATTACTACTTACCTAAAATTCAGTATCCTAGCGGCAGTATTTGGTCCCTGAGCCTGCTGTAAAAATGACGCACCGAAGGAAAAAAAATGTTTCAGCTCCATTTACCATGAAACATGTATCCCTGGAAAATCATGAATCTTTATAAATGGATATTCTTGATTCCTCGACATCAATTAGCTTTCTGGGAACCGTGTTCTCCAATGGACATTACCTTATTAGGAGTTTAGCGGGATCTGCATTCCATTGTTCCGCAACGACAGTTCTGCATAAACGCCGCAGAACATGCTCAGACCAACATCGAAATGTGAACGATCAGGTGTGAGCCATACAGGGCAGCAAAAGCAAAAAGGTGTTTATAGCTTTTGAGGGAAAAACACACATATCGCGCAAGTATCAGAGCAGGTCAGACTAGTCAGTAGCAGTAGTACATATGCATGATTACAGAGTTAACATGCACCCCTTGAGAAATGACACACATTTGCTAAATGGCATGAGGCGAAAATCGTCATTTATTTCTGGAGCAGACCGCGTTCTGCTCGCCTGCTCCTCTTTCGCTCCATGCTCTGGTGTTCTCGCACAGTCAAAGTGCAGATCGCAGGCACACATGTTAACCAAGGTAAATTCCACTCACAAAGGACTAGTCCCAAAGATTTTGACACTGATTTCAATACCAACATTTCAAATTGCATTTGCGTCTTTGGGTTACCTGTGCCTGCCCAGGTCCCTCTGGGTGTAAGGCCACGGCGTGCTGTTGTCTTCTGTCCTCTTTCATCCTGTGCTCTCTGTCCAGTTGTCCTCTCAAGAGCAGCAAGCTCCGGTGTTGTCAAAGGTACGTCAAAGCAGCAATACTGGCTGCCTTGAACTGGCAGCCCGTAGGTATGATCACCGCAAACTCAAATGGATCTGATGTCCCTATGCCCCTGCCCACGGCCACATCCTGCAATCTCTGGAACCCCACGTCAATGGAAAATGTTTTTCCTACACATCACAAGTTTGATCCACATCAAGACGATTTGCACACACACATCACGATTTTGGAAGCATACAGCACTTTTCATACACATCCGCATTTTTGACGACCACATCATTGCATTCATCATACATCATCTTTCGCATCTGCGCAACAGACCAAGTTTTCCATATCACTTACGACTCTACACTGTGCCATAATTTTGACCACAAAAAGCAAAAAGAAAAAGAAAAAAGAAAAGAAAACAAAAAAGAGAAGGACTCCAACGCTATTCATACACGCGGGGCTTCCATGGGTTCCAAGATCGGTCACAGCAAGACGTAGATCACGGTGAAGTCTGAAATGCGCGGTGCCCTACTGGCGATCGCCCACCGGCTGTCGGTTCAAGCGGCTACACCTTGCATGACAGGCCTGACAGGCAGTACAGACGATACATTTCTGAAGCAAAAGTTATGTCGATGTTGACTTCCTCCGCAGGGCCGCCTGAGCATATCGGTAACTAAGATAAGTAAGTATCAACTACTACCCGCTCAGTGACTTGACATACTAAATCTATTACTTTAGAGCGACCAGATTGCCTCGCGCCAAAGCTGGAAAGTCCCAATGGCCTCCGGGCTGTTGGGCGCCTCCACAAAAAGTTGGCCTTTGGCAGTTGTCGTGGCCAGCTTCGGCACACAAGTCATTGGCTGTATCTTCCTGTGAAAGGTGGGGATTGGCAAGGATGAATATAGATTCATTAAAGACGAAAATGCACCCACGCTGCTTTCAGCTTATTGTCCTCGTCCGATCCAAACGTGGGGGGGGGGATGAAAAACCCTGTATAGGCAACAGGGAAAAATGTAGAGGAAAGAGGTATGGTACAAGCGGAGAGAAAAAGGGCAAATAGGGTGGGGGAGGTGAAATCAAAGCTGTGGATTATGGTATGTAGGGCAAGTATCCATAATGCTATGAGCTTGTGGCGGAGGACAGGAGAGGTGGGGAGGTGCGCGGGTTCAACCGCATAATGAACTTTTTGCCGTGGTCTTCGGGTGGTGGCCGTGCAGCAGGGTCTTCTCGGCGGACACAGAGCCGATCAACTTCCTCGAGAATTTGGTACAGTATTGGCCATGTGTACGTCCAATACTGCCGGAGGACTGGCAAATGTCGCCTCCTCGCGGTGGTCTCTGGATATATCGTTGACTATGTACGTTTGAATGTCAACGTGAACTAAACGACAGTTTAGCTATGGAAAATGAGAGAATAGAACGAATAAAACATTGATATCGATGTAATGATAAATATCCTGTCTATGGCCTTCGTAAACTTTTGTTTGACTTCATAATTATTTACGCTTGCGTAGTCTAGAAGAGACTTCGCTTCTTGCATTGCTTGAATGGTCACCACAATTCTATCATGTCCGCCTTAATATTCTTCACCGGGAAAGGTGCCTACCTTTTTGACATTGCGCTCCCCCGAAGTCCCCCCATTAATGATTCATTGCTTGGAAATCGCGGGAGGAGACGGAATGAGGCGGTGTGACAAAGATTTCAAGATAAAGTGGCCTTAATGACAGATTTGCTTATGTAAATTCGGAACCGAACCAGTGAGATTGTTAGAAAAGAGCGGTATATTTTATACCTATATACAGACATAGAATCAAAAAAATAAATAAAAAGTAACAGAGATGAGATGCAAATGAATGAATGAATGAGTGATTGAATGCTTGGGTAGATAGATGAAAAATGAATGAAAGAATGAAGGAATGAATGGATGAGTGATACTTGTAAGCCTAAATGATTGAATTGATATCAAAAGTTTAAGCAGTTTCCGCAGTAGCAGGAGTCGGGTAAATAGGGACAGCTGGCAACTGGGCCAAGGTTTCAAAGTATGAAGGAGGAGTTTCATTGACGTTGTACGCCGGCGGCGTTGGCATATCGCCCTCCCACACGTGTTCGCGGGAAGTGACCAAGATTGGAATCTCGAGTGAGCATAGCGACAAGTGAGTCATTGGTTTCGGCGACGATGCGCTGATAGAGGATCGACGAGACGAAGCACGGGAAGAAGCGGCACTTTCTGCGCGAGAAGTTGCCTTGCTGTCATCGTTGTGATGTTTACGGCACATAGAGAAGAAGGACGAAATAGAGGAAGAAGATGAGGATCGTACAAGCGGAGGTGGGCTGCTGGGACGCGATGCTGGAGGCGTCGGCAGCTGTGCCAGGGCATCGTGAAGTTTTTGGATATCCAGAGCATCTTCCTGTTTTGTTTCCACCATTATGTTGACAACGATGGCGTGCGATACACGAAGTAGACGTGATTCAGTGTCGGCGTTCACACGTGGGCACAACCGAAAAATGGCATTGTAGTTGTGTTCCAAGTGCGGATTATATTCGGAACCTTGCGACGGATAAAATGTACTCCATCCAAGTGGAAACAGATCTTCAGTTTTTCTACAGAAAGGTTAAAGCCCTCAGTACATTGTCTTGTGTATTAAACTGTGAGAAAAAAAAACTTACCCGCAGGCCTGACATGTCAAAGATCTCTCACCGGTAGTTCGGTACTGGACGGTTTCACGAAGCGCACACGTTACCGAACGCACAGATTGGAATTCAGGTCGACCCAGCAACACGCTGAGATCAAGTCGGACAAGACCGCCTTCGCGATAAGCCATCGCTGGCGCAGTAGCGCTATATTTGATCTGTTCAGCCTTGTTTTCGCCGTGTACGGTATCGGTGATATCGGAAAGCGAGGTAAGATCGCTCATGACTGATCGTCTCAAGATGATATCTCGGGTGGCATGCACGTCGCTCGAGAACAGTGATGGGCG
Source organism: Rhizomucor pusillus (assembly GCF_041956525.1). Classification (NCBI taxonomy): domain Eukaryota; kingdom Fungi; phylum Mucoromycota; class Mucoromycetes; order Mucorales; family Lichtheimiaceae; genus Rhizomucor; species Rhizomucor pusillus. The sequence continues at coordinate 150,929 of NW_027192147.1, read as the reverse complement.
ATACAAGTTGGCAAAGAGTCTGTATCGGATGCTGCCGTACTTGCCTTTGAAGCTGGCAGGCAGAGTCGAGGGAAGGTCGAATTCGAAGTCGAATACATGTTCGCCAGCAGGCAATGTGTGAATGCGGCCATCGTCGTCTTCTTCGATAAAGTCAATGGTCTTGGAATATATCATACGGATTTCATTGAATTCCGGTGAAGACATCGAAATGGGCCCGTGGCCGCGAAGGCTCACTTTGCTTCTGCCCTCGAAACGGATCATAAGTCGTCTCAGTTTGACAGGTCGCTGTGCATGTACATGGCATGTGCCTTTCAGGACACATCCCTCGGCCTCGTCGTCGGCGAATCCACGCATGATACCGGTAAAGTAAGGATCAATGCGTAGTTCAATGTACACGTCGTCCTTGCTGTGAGTGCTCTTTGGCATATGCAACGTTGTTGATTGAAGACGGGAAAAAATAACGGAAAAAGTGCTAGTGATTTGGTAAGCAGCGATCTGCGATTCTTTATATACTCTGCAGGACTAAAAAAAAATGGTATTAAAATTCCGCTCGGATCATGTCGGTTCAAGCAATGGCTTCTGCCGAAAGGGAAAATATTTTATCGTAGTCGTAAAAAATCAACGTTAAAATAGACCCCCCTTTTTTTAACTATCTCAGCTTTCTTTCCATCACTCGAGAGACTTGCTCGATAACATCCGCCTTGGGACCTTTTGCTGTAACGCCATGCCCCTGCAGCCATGTTTTCATTTGCCCAACCGTACACTGTAATCGATTAGATAAGAACCAACACTGAATCGCCAAGCGGCCAAACATACCCTGTTTAATGTGCCATCGCGATAACATTCTTCCACCGACTTGTCTTGTCTCGAACGTTTAGAGTGTCCACCATCGCCACTGTCGGACTGTTCGTGTTGCATGATAACAACATGTCAGTTATCTGCTAATCTTGTGTTACCCGAAAAGGGTCCTGTTGTTCTTACTGTGCGCTTATATCCTGACTGTGTCACCGCTTCTTCCTCGGGTGATGGTAAAATCTCCTTTAGAGCTTGTATAGTATGGCCTAGGCGCTGTCGTAGCTGTATTAATTTTTGAAAAAAAATTCACGTCAGCTATACCACTTACATCCTTTATCTGTTTATTTCTCGGCATCGTCTTGTCTTCGACAGGTGGCGGCTCTTCGGTCTGGTCCAGGGCCAGCGATTGCAACGTCGCATAATGCAGTTGCAGCGCTGCAGGAATACACCAAAACATTCTTGTTTAAGTCGTACTTGCAGATATGTGTGTCATTTGATCACTCACATGGATTTTCATACGCTGCTGGTTTGTAGCCACTCTTGATGGTGATCGACCTTATCATGTTTTCGAAAATATTAACTTGCTCGGGTGTTGCTGCATGGCACGTGTTAGCTCGTCTGGAGGAAAAAGGCAACAATTCCTGCACACGTTACCTTTCGGCGTAGATAATATTGGTATCTTGCGATAATCATCAGCGTATGGAATCGGAATGAGATGGAAACCAGGCGGACGTTCTTGCGCGCCGTTGTGATCGACAACTTCTGGCTGTAACACCGCATACACGCACTAAGTTATCACTTGCTAACTTTATGCAAGAGCCGAGAACGTTACCTGCGGATAGATTGCGACTATCTGAGGAAGTGCATTAGTTCTCCGTATGAATGCGCCGTAACCAATTCGGTCTTTCTGCAACATCGCCGTTAGGAGAGCAGAAAATGTACGAGTGCTGCCTTCGAAATTCTACAATATCCTAATCAATTTACCATTATTCATTAATAGCAATCACTGGAAACTTACAGATTCGTCGGGGTAAATGAAGTAAGCATGGTCCAGATTGTAGTAGGGCTTCAAGCTTGAGCGATCTCGGACTCCCAATAACGTAAGGCCTTGAGAGAGTGATTTTTTTAGAAACTACCTATGATAGCTAATAATAATCACGATATCTTACCAGGTTCGCCGACTGTCTGCAATTTCTTGATTTCTTCAGTGGTAAACACCACCTGTTCTCCTCCGAATGTCCATGCCCGATGGATATCTGTTGGCAACAGCATTTCTCCTGATTCCTATGACAATACAAGTCAATGTTGGCATTCATCATAAATACACAATGGCAAGCTGCTTGCACTTACTGCATCCTTTGTTATGACTTCCACTTTGACCTCTTCAACTTGTTGTCCAGAAGTAGTGACGTATTTGTACTGGCCCTTTTTCTGCTCAGTGATAAGGTTGTATCTTTAGAAGCAGCCATTAGCTAAAAATGACATCCTCCACAGTTATGTTTACATGTAAAACATTTACCCTCGGATACCTATTTCAATATCATCCGCAATCCGCATCGTTATCCTGAAAGCCGACCTTTTCTTTTGTTCCTTTCGTCGCACTTGCACAAGTAGCTCATCCAAATCGTTAGATTCTCCTTTGCGAGATTTGGCATCAAGATATCTATCATCGTCGTATCTGTTTTCCAAGTTGTCTTCCAGCGAAATGATTTGCTATATATATATTTAGTAAATGGTTGTTTACAAGTCAGATTTAGGTATGCGTAAACAGATTTACCTGATAGAAATGTTGATTATCAAACAAGTGATCGCCTACATTCAGCCCAAACAGTTCAATTCGGATGCCGGTTTCCCAAAGATCCTGGAGGAGAGAAAGATAAATGTCTCATTGCTACCATCAACGCATCTGGAACCATTTCCTGAACACACCTTGGCACGCTGCAAAGCAGTGTTGCGGAGGCCTTGATTCTTAGCGTGAGGATTGTCCTCGTTGGTAATAAGGAAGATTCTTCGAGTTCCTTTAGCTGAAATTGTGGCAAAAAGATCTGTGCATGTCCAGAATACGTTGCCGAATGGGAATTCGTCGTTTGTGCTTCCAAATTCTTCACGCGGATCCGATGTACCATCTTTTGAAATCGGGATAGAGTCGTCAATAATAAATATGCACCAGAGACGATCGCAAGGTGATCACCTACTGGATCCGAAGCTCTGTGCTTGCTTGATCTTTTGAGTGTCAGGTACGTCGATATCTTGCAAGACATAAATGTTATCGTGATTCGCAACATTTTTCTTTTTAGTCTATGTGGGGTATTATAAGCTTCGCTGCTGCGCATGGAAACGTTTTATTTTCTTCACTTACTGTGCCGTACAGCAGCACACCCACTTGATCGCTGGCGCTGCTAAACACTTTATTCAAGAGCACTGAAGCCACGCAGTCAAAGGCAACCCTGACTGGGATTTTGCCGTCTTCGTCAGGCTGGTACATTGCAGGCTGGCAATCGATCACGAACAGAATGGTGTCCTTGCTCGTGTACGATGTCTACACCGCGTATCTAGCTATATAAAGCGTGTTGTCATCACTAATGTCCGATCTACCTCTGTCTCGTCAGTCAAGGGAACATCTTCCTCGTCATCATCGTCGTAATTTATGGTGTCATAAGTCTTGGACATTTTCTTTAATTGAAAAGAAGCGCTCCAATTTGCATGAAAATTACAGCCTCTTCTATGCCGCATCACTTTCAAAGCAGAAACAGACGATTTATATATGTATATGTAAACTACTTCATTGACCAATGATTGTTGATATTGTGATATGTGTTGGATGTATACTATTTATATGTAACAGATAAAACTATGCTGTCAAAATTGTACTCACTTGTGTTAAAACAACAAAGCTGTTGGAACAAAAGAATGCCAATTGATGCATTCACAGGGCAGAGTATAGCACGATGAAAGGAATGGCTGTCTGTTGAACAAAGGGTATCCATAGAAAGCAACGAATGAATCGAGGGTATAACCGCAAAAGAGGGCACAGAGAGAGACATCCCAGCTCTTTGGGAGTGAGGTATCAATCAAGGCAAAAAATAAGAATAACAATTGTAAATGACGATGTCAGTCTGGATCGAACCAAGGATGATCGCCCGGTGTGGGTGGATTTTGCATCTGCCAAAGCAGAAGCATGACAATAACCGACACCGATGCAGCTACAAGGATAGCAACAAGACATTCCTGCAAGAATTGACACGGCTGCCTGCGTTGCAAAGGCTGCTGATGCGACTCGGGGATTGGCACTGCAATGGCGTCATACGAAGGTGGATCTTTCAAGTGAGCGAGAGCACGAGCGGCGCCGTCTGTCATGGTGGGAGTCGTTTGAAAAGGGCAGGAAAGAAAATGAAGTGAATTTTGGGGGGTTCGGTCCGCGGCGCGAATAGGAATGATGGGATACGTGTAGTCTGCCTGCCTCGTCTCTATTCAAATATCGATGGTTTTCTGCCTTTGGTTTTCTTTAATCTCTTTCCCTCTTCTTCCTCTTATTTATTTCATCTGAAATGAGGTTGTTTCTACTCGTCGCGTCAGCGCTTGTAGGGGCTGCTGCCGCTGCTTCATCTTCTGCTTCTGTTTCTGCTAGCGCTAGAGCTAGTGCTAGTGTTAGCGCAATTAAAAACAAGGCAACACCAGCTTGCGCTGCAGAAAAGCTCAAGCCTTTCCAGGTGGCCCCTGCAGACTACACACGCACACTTCAAGATCTTATCGATGAAGCCAGCCGCAGTGGGTGCGTATCTAACAATTGGGCTCCTTTCCTTATTGTATCTTGAGCTCACCATCTTCTCCTCTTGGATCCAACAGCGAGCCTGTCGTCAAATTATCAGCTGGTATGGTTATGGATACTCTATATATTTGTTTTGGAGTTGCAAACCTAACAATTACGTACATTGCAGGACAATTCAAGTTATCGACAGACCAACCGATCATCCTTAGGCCCGGCGTCTCGTTGCATGGCAACAGAGTTCAAGATGCGCCTACAATCCTTGTTGGCGGCAAAGGCAATGAAACCGCGACTATATCAGGTGAGATCAGACTACTGTTCTCAATAAACTAGCTGTTCTAATCTATATCATTGACCAGTGCCTGCGGAGAACATTGGATGGTCAATTAGCGATATTGTCTTTGACAATGTCAATATTCGAGTCGCTCCACACAACAACGGCGATGAGACAAGCGTCCTAGGAAACCTTTTTATTAACGGCGGACGTGGATCCGTCATGGCAGAATCCGGCGAGAATCTATTTATTGGTAAAAAAAAGGAGACCCTTTAGCCTACACTGAACGATGTTAGATTGCTAAAGTATATCGGACGATTCAGATGGAAACGTCTTCTTGAGAGATTTCGAGCACGCAAGCAAGGAGCAGCGTCCTTCGTACAACACTACAAGTATGGCACCAGAGATGAAGCAAGAGTAAGCACAGATACTCATCCAGATACATAGACACCGGCGTTCTTTTCCAGACGCAAAAGAGCAGTGTGATTTCCAACAATATCTTTGGGTAAGATATCGAGCAAATGGATTAATTAACAATGAAAAGTACAGACACCTAACCAAACGATTACAAACAAAATATCACATGTTCAGTATGGATCTTCGTAAAGTGGATGATGTTATCCCACACGTTGCACCGCAATTGCAAAGAGTGCTCAATAACGTAAAGTTCCTCCAAAATTGCCTGGGTAAGCAGCTGGATGATCAGCAAGGTTTCCTGGCATCAGGAGTTCAGTTGTATTCTACCAATGATATTACTATTAAGGAAAACATCATGGTATGATAATTGACGGTTGCAGATATACAAAATCTCTAACAACCGCATTGTAGAACGGCACTCTGCCTGACAATGTCCGTTTCTCACAAGATCACGCTGTAAGCATCGTCGGTGGTAACCAGACCTACATTTATCAAAACTTCTTTGCTGGTTGGGAGCTTGCTGACTTTGGTGGTGCAACCCGATTTACATCTGCTGTGAGTATTCGGAAGTCGTTCCTCAAGAAAGCAGGAGTCTAAACTAACTGCGGTTACTGCTAGGTGGATGGCTATGTGATCTCAAACTACCTCGCCCACGATGCTGTAATGATGTACGCTGCCACGCACGCTGACTTTATGCAAGTCAGCAACATGGTTGTCTACAATAACTTCTTTTACCGTTTCTTGGGCCCTAACGTGGCTCCTCCTGAGAAGGATTTGGATGGATGGCTCTACGAAGGAGTTACGTTCTTTGACTTTTACACCGCAAGACTCAATTACACTATCATGCCACCGATCTGGAACAGCAGTGTGCCTATCTCTCCGTGGGGATGGCATATCGTGATTTCCTCAAACAAGTTTGCCGCGCATGAGGACACAGACCCTAACGTTATCAGCTTGGGCAACCTGGATCCCAACGAAGCTTACATTGACAAACGAAACTGCTACGTTACAGACCCGCTCATCGACGGTGTTGACGAGGATCACGTTGTGCCTTTACTCTGGAGACAAAGTTACGAGCCAGGTGTTTACACCAGGCACGGTGGTAGAATACCAAAGAAATACGACTTTTACACCCGCGACGAGCTCATTGGAAACGTTCCTGCCCACCTCCGAAACCTTCCAATTCCTTCATTCTGGAAGGCGTTCACTCTTCGCAATGAAACTGTACCCATGATGGATCCAAGTACACCCTGCAGAGGTCAAATCGAATTATAATATAGTTGCCATTGCTAAAGAATTAAGTAATTTATACACGATTATACATAAAGCTTTTTTCTATTTTCTTTCAGCAAAACTAATATCGTCCGATTTTACAACTTTCTGAATTTGAGATACTTGCAACGTCGAACCTGAAGCAGGAACGGCTTCCAACGTGACATTACTCGTTAAACAGTCCTTGTAGTAGTATCTTAAATTAATCGGCACGGGCGAGCCTTGGCCCTCCGTTGTAAACTTGGCTAACAACCGCAAAGGTTGCTGCTGCTGCTGTTGTTGCTGTTGCAGCAATAATGCATCCATTGTCCATGTAAGTACGCATTTGCTAGGGTCCCAGGAGCCCTGCGGCGTACTCTGCACATTGGTGACAGGCACTTGATCAAATTTGGCGTATACTATCAGCTGCGACTTTGACAATTGAGGCAATATCTTGTCGTTGAATTTGTACTTTACAATCAGGAAACTCGCGCCTTCCACACATTTCCATGAAGGTGCCATATATAGAGGTAGTGCATCATTGTCGCTATCCTGGTGATACGTAAAGCATGTGACCGCAGATCGTCGCTGCTGTTGTTGCTGCTGTTGTTGCTGCTGTTGGTGGACATTGTCAAATGACTTGGGTTTTAGAGCAAACACATCTGGATGACCCTCCCAGTGTTCGACGTATTCACCGTTCGGGATGAGCGCGCCGTTGACATTGCAGACTCGTAGGAGTAATGGTTCTGTCGTGATGTTAGGTCCGTTGTAAAGAATTTTAATGTCGCCTGAAACCTGCGTCTTGCCACGATATTCAGGGGTTCTTGAAACTAATTCAGTGATAAGACTGGATATTTGTGGTTGAGATGCTTCAGGTATCGCCTGCATGTGGGATAACGCGGGACTCTGCGAAGCTGAGGAGGGTGTTGTGTAGAGACTGGTGGGTGTTGCCAAGTCGGTAGGAGCGGCGTAGTGGAAAGGATTGGTGGGCGTTGTCGAGCGAGAAGAAAAGGATGAATTTGCGTGGACAGGAATTTCATCCTTGTTACTCAAAGTGGGTGAGCCACGGTAACCTAGAACGCCAGGCTCTAGTTGCACACTTCGAATATTTCTGCAAGGGCAAGTAGAGAGGGACAAATCAATTGTTAGAATCAAAAATATGTATATCTTTGGTAGTGCTTACTCTCTTCTTCCTCGCGGGCGCCTTGCAACAGATGGTGTTCGCTGCAAATTAGACGGATAGTATTAGTCAGCTTCTGCATAGAATGCATAAATCTATGTATATAATCCTACCTCTCTTAGCAAGGATGAGACTCTTGTGAAAGTAGCATCTGCTTCGCGATCATCATCCGTTTTGACGGCTGCATCGTGGATATCGATTTTGAAGCGTTGCGAACCTTGCATACTATGTTTATTCAAAACTTAAGTATTATAACCATTTGCCGATCTTCATTGAGTGCATACCTTTCATCTGCATCGGATTCGGTAAGGGCAGTGGTAAAGAGCGATCGATTGGGTGGAGGTATTGAATATCCTTCAGCATCGACGGCAGGTGCCTGTAACGAACAGTTTTAATATCCTGCAGTTATAGCACGCATC
>NW_027192147.1:137815-142656 GCF_041956525.1 Rhizomucor pusillus | reverse complement strand
CTCTCTCTCTCTCTCTCTCTCTCTCTCTCTCTCTCTCTCTCTCTCTCTCTCTCTCTCAAACCATACTTTAGATGATGTTTGATCTACAGGGAAGCTTGAAGTTGCAAAGTTCGATTGCTGAGGCGGTGTGTTTGCTGACGAGGGAGATGGTTGTTGTTGTTGCTGCTGCTGCTGCTCGTATTTTTGAGCAGTTGTTGATTCTTCAATGTTCGAAGTTACAGGTGATGAAACTGCCTGTTCAGTAGGTACTTCTTCAATGGTTTCAAAATTACTGATATGCAACAACAAAGGAAAACTAATTAGCATCGAATCTAGACAAAAGTCGTATTTGATTTTACACTTACTCAGGTAATTTCGTTGCAGAAGCATTTCTATTCTTGCGTCGAAGAGAAAAGGCTGACATAACTGTAATGAAATCACCAAATGTTTTAATAACCCGGGAGCATCAATGCAGAACTGTCTATTTCTTACCTCTGCTAGACCGTTTTTCTGGTCGGCCTGTTGGTTGAGAAAAGCTGCGTTCGCTCGGTGCTAGTATACTGTCCTGCCGACTATCTACACTTCCGCGCCTAGCTTCGTCTGGCCCTCGGGATACTCTTGCCAATTTACTGCCACGTTCTTGACAAAATTGCGTTATCTCGTTTTGTACGTCGAACGCAGTAGCTGCAGACATTACAACATTCGCAAACTTGTCCACAGATGAGAAATTAGACACATTATTTCCTTGAATGGATACCAACTGCATATATTACCTCTATTCTTTGCAACATTTGCTCCGATTGCATCTGTTCAAACTTTTCGACCATCGATTTAAGCCTATTTAATCGTGCTTCTTCTGCGGCTTGATGGAGCTAATAAATGTTTTAGTACAATTGCTGGAAGTCTCGGATGTTTCTATGCTGAAGTACCTCCAGATATCTAGGTCCTTGTGTGCGCCAATTAGTCGCTGCATCATCTCTTGCCCTTTTCGCCGTCCCATTCTTCGTGGAACGTTTGAATAGATTGCCCTTCTCGCCAGTCTTTTTTGTCTACAGCGCATCAATCAGCATTTAATTTTACATCCCAGTCAGCATTCATGCAAAATAGTACCTTTTTTTCATTCTCATCAAAATCTCTTGCGAGCTTTTGCATTGTCGGCTCAATCTACATACGGCGATAGAGTCCATAACCGGAAAAAATCATCGAACGCTTCTTGCTGATCGATTCATACCTTTCCGATCTCATTGTACTCTGCAGATGCCTGAGTTTTTAGAGGTTTCTCAATTTCCTCAGCAATCTTGTAACTAAAGACTGCGTGTATCGTGGATACTTCGGTAAACTCATTCACAAGAAGATCCCACACGGGGGCAAAATTTCTAGATCCTGGGCGTCAATCTTTATGCGCTTTTTCCCATTGAATTCGTTTTTTACACCGACCCAAGAGAACTTTTATCCATGACATAAAGACGTTTGGATGCCTTGACAAGACTTTTGGCATACTGATCTTCAATGGCTGCTCTAATTATTTCATACACATATGAGCATGCGGATTTTCACAGGAAATCCTCCATATCTTTTACTACAACCTTTCCTTGAAATATTGAGCGAGCTCTTCGTCGAGCGTTTTCCCAGCTCGAGAGCGCTCATGGACAATGTCAATACCATCTCTAGGCCGTGCCGTCTAATAAATGCACCTGGGAAATGAGCGCTACTGTACGTCCCAATTTACAAGAATTCAAAGCTTTACCAAGAAAGTGTCTGCAAATGAAGTCATGGCGGGTATATGAATCGAAAGGAAGAGGGAAAGAAGCAAGGCAGTAGTGCGACAAAACCCGACTTTGCCGTCACGGCAAAAAGATGAAATCAAACTGTTACGATATTACAACTCACTTCCACGCAAGCCGTGTCAAATCTGGGATATGCAAGTCTTTATGACTTTTTGCTTTACAATGCCTTTTCTTGTTGGCCTCGTTTGTAGTTGAGCGTATGCACAGTCTGTGTGTGAGAGAAAGAGAGAGAGGGGAGCATACACACTTCATGCAATGTATATCACTTTGATATTTTTCCGACCGACAGCTTGTCGTACAAGAGCCAGGCAAATAATATCGCTATTATCGCGGAAAGATCTAATAAATGCAGGGAGCGACTCCTTGCAGCGCAGCAGTCGACAAAAAAAAGGCATATTGTCAAGGAGAAAATGTGTACGAATCCGTCTTGGAATACATTGTAGTAAGAGCAAATTGTACACAGTTGACTATTTTTTCTCATCTGTCTCCCAGATATTCTGCCATACGGTCGTACAATGTTGTGGGCGCAGATATGAATCTACTTGCTCGGATTTACCGAAATTTGATGCTTGGCAATCTTGCGAAAGACTTGTTAAATAAAATAATTGTTGAATACGGTAGGAAGGTAGTCGCAGCCAAAGGCTAACAATTACTCTCAAGGGTCGTTTGTGACATCAAATAATCTCGCTCCATACAGTACAAGTGAGGGGAATACTAAAATCATCTCAAACACTACTGCTGCAAAACGCATAAATATCCAAGCGGCAATGCTGTTCTGAAAGATCTTCAAAGAGGGCTTACATATTTAATCTGCCTCGCCATAGAATCTTAAAGAAGTTTAATTTGGCTATCTCATTGTACTATCTCTTGCATTAGTTCAGCTTGAATACATGGCATTTCCAGATACCACGTGGGATGTAACGTGAACTTGCGCAATTGAAGACTTTGAGCTCATCAAACAATTTAGCCTCACTGTTGGTTATTGCAACGAAAAGTAGATGGACGTAGAATATGTACTGAGGTACAGTATCAGATTCATAAAGGGAGGGATAGAGCTGCTGGAAACAGACTCTAAACAGCATTCGATGCCTGTTGTGAACCTTGTTATTCTAAAATCGACCTGGGCCATCATTACTGCCATATCCTCCTTTGGATAATAGGGATTTCCTCGGAGGAAAGGGCATGAAAATGTCGAGTGAAACCCATTGCTGGCCCCTCTTTTTTTTTTTTCTGCCTCGCTGCTCCTCGTCCTCGCTCGTGCAAATTTCTCCTTGTGCAACTCAACTCGGCTTCCAAAGACGCATGATATGAAAATAGTCGACCTGCCTATAGAGATACTAGGCTTGATATTGCGACCACTGTCCCAGCTGGACCTGTACCGTTGCGCCTTTGTTGATCGTCGCTTCAACTCGGCTGCCATTCCCCTCTTGTGGCGCTCCCCCGATTTACCTTACGATTCGCAATTCCACAATTTTGTACATTGTCTTACAAACACAAAGAGGCCACTTGGGAACTACATACGACGGTTCTACGTATACGTCCATCGTCCCATCTCGGACGATGAGTGTATAACGTTGATCAAGCATATGCCGCAACTCGAGCAGCTTATTGTTGATAATGCTGAACTACTGACGGATAAGAGTATATCTCTTCTATCGCGACACTGCAGCCAGCTTCAAGAATTGTACTTGGATGGAGCAAAGATAACATATCGATCTGCACATCATCTTGGTGGTTGCCGCCACCTAAAAAGACTTACGCTGCGAGATTGCGAAAATCTATCATCTTTCACGCTACTCCCTTTAGCGCATTGTCCATTGCAGTTTCTCGATTTATCCGGCTGCAAATGGCTCAATGTGGATGATACAGCGCGTGATCTCAGGGCATTTCGTCATCTTCGGCACCTTGATATTGTATGCAGCGAACGATACCGAGTGAACGATTTTATCAACGCGTTGCTTATCGACGAGGAAGGACAAATTGTCTTGCCCGAATTATCATCATTTTCAATGACTGGACGCAACGAGGTCAATGATGCAGCTGTTGTACGGTTTGTACAGCTACATCCAATGCTGGTAGACCTTACGTTAATGGCATGCGCGATCACTGATGAAAGTCTGCGTGCAATTGAAAAACACTTGCCGCATTTGCTGTTTCTCGACATTTCATTCTGCGAACATGTCACCGGGAAAGGCGTACGGAAACTGATCCACGGAAACAGGACATTGTATATGATTGGATTGAAAGGATGTAACATTGATCGGTCAGAGTTTCCGGAGATCACATCGAACAGCATGCACGCCATCCTGCCGGACAATAAGGTCGATAGATTTGACCGCGATGATATCGAGACCATTCGCTTACATACCGATCAGGAAGAAGCACGAATGCGGCTGGAACAACATCCAACTGCTCAAGAAACCACGGATATCCGGCAATATATCCGAGCACCCGTTGAAATTGATGAATCTGTGGACTTGCCACTCCGAGAAACTTATACAATTATTCAGCAATCGTTAGATGCAAATCTGTTGTAAATATCCTTCGTTCCCTTTCTATATTCCCTTATAGCATATTACCAAAACTGTGTTTCAATGTACGGATTCTTTCATCATTTGTTAATAACCTGTCATGATTTTGTGATTATGCAAAAGATCTTTGCACTGGCTTCACGTGCATCGAACCTTGTTACGGCTGAACCGATTTATCAATTGGAGGCGTCAGCAGCAAGAACGACGAGACTATTACGTGTCCCGCGCAACAGGATGGACCTACAATGCCAATGATATTAATTACTCTGCGCCATGCACTAGGGCTGTTTTAATTTACATTTCTTCGATGGTCATGCAATAATTATTATGGTACCGATGGATACCTCTTGCACGTAGTTTATGCGTATAGCTACATGCACTGTTCAGCATCCAATGCATTGCTGAAAGTGTCCAATCGTTATATCACAACAAAACTCCTAGATATTATATCTATGGCTAGCTAATACAGCGCAATATTTGAAACAGATGATATTCTGCATCCATGTGTTCGTCCAGTAACAAATATTGAGGCGGACATGATAGG
>NW_027192147.1:22437-135628 GCF_041956525.1 Rhizomucor pusillus | reverse complement strand
GAAACATTTTTTTTTCAGGATGCATCCTTGCTTTTGGAATTTCATTTTCTTAATCTTTGACGGCGATCCTGTCAAGTGCACAGTTGGCTCGCTGCAATTGAACTTAAATTGGAGCTACTACGAGCATGTAAGCTATTATCTAACTCGTTATTGAATGTCTGTTGCGAGGATATGTGATGCTGTTCATTGCATTGGCATCATCATTTGGAAGACTCGTGACTTAAATGGAGAACGAAGCATATCCTTGCAAGAATACGGATGATATACAAGTCCACCGCACTGAAGTACTCCGGTATTTAAACTGAAAGGTATATATAAATCCCAAAGCGATAAGCAAACTCATGATGGCTTTATTTTTTACATCTACTGGTGGTAAATTGTGATTCGTTCTGTAGAGATATTGGTGATTCTTAGAAAGATCTGTATGGTAGGTAGAACATCCTATATTTCAATACTTGCTGCGGCAGCAAGTCTGTACCGGATCAGTATAAACTTATTGCATATATGGTTTAATGCAATCTCCCAAGTAATGCCCATGCTGCGGCCGTAAGTTAAAACGAAGTTGAGGCACAGTTGCCTTATTTAGCTAATAAGGCGCAGCATTGAGGCGCGCGAAATATAAAACGCAGGAAGGCCAGATGCTTCCTACTTTGTGAAAACAAGTCGTTGAATATTTGCAACCATGGCCATCGATAACGAGAAGGCTGTACTCTATTCCAAGCTGCAAAATATCCCGCGAACACTTGAACTCAAGAGATACCTGGAGCAGACTCCATCGCAGCCAAAAGAAGGCAGACATATTTTAGCACAGTATGATGATGATACCATTGTAGTATACCAAGCATTCTGCCCAGAAATTGCAGAGTACGCAGTCAAGAACCAGAAATTTGGAGGCGATTGCTACAGGTTTACCAGGATGTCGTGGATCAAGACAAGCTTTTGCTGGATGCAATATCGCAGTGGTTGGAACATGAAGCCAGGACAGGAGCGAACGTTAGCAATTAGAATCAAGCGCAAGGCTTTCGACTACATATTTTCAATGGCATTTCCAGCTAGCTTTCCAGAGTCCGGTATGGCGTCCAGGGAGGAATACGATGCAGCGAAAGCAAAGAGCCAAGTCCGTTCGCAGTGGGATCCGGATTATAAACCTGCCATTAATCGCGAACCACTGAAACGCCGTGCTATCCAGCTTGGACTACGCGGCGACATCCTGGCAAAATATGCAACCGAATGGATCGTCTCTATTGAAGATATCACAACCTACGTCCAAGAGACTCGGGAACGTCTGAATACATTGCCTAGAGTTTGGCTGCCGTTGGAACGAATCTATCATCCCCAGAAAGTGACAGATATATCAGAGCTGTAGTATATCCTAGTTAAGAAATATACACTCTTTTCTTTTACCCGTACCAAATATTTATTTGTTTCTTTTAATATTATCGCTAAAAAGGATGTTTTTGCCAAGTAGGGTGCGCGCGGAGTGTATTCGGAACCTTTAGATGGGCTAAAAGGAAAATTTGCTGTTCATAGTGTCCTTTGCATGGTGTTTCAATATATAGACTGAGAAAAAATAGCACATTGTTAGCACAATGGTCTTGACGGTCATATACAAAATGCTGTGAAGTAATCCAAGCAAGAGGGAAAGCATGCAAGCGACGAACATGCGCTTGACGAACTAGGTGCTAGATTTGTAAGGTCACTTAGGACGTATTCAATGTCCGCGTTGACAATAAGGCGACAGAGCGCGGCCACGTTGCAGGCAAAACCTCCAAGTCTCTCCTCTTACGCACATGGACAATTCCTTTGTCAAAACGCCGGAGGAGGTGTGCGCCCACTTTGGTGTAGACCCAAAAGTGGGACTGGAAGAGGCCCAAGTACTCCAGCAACGCAAGAAATATGGAAAAAACGGTAGCGTATATGCAGGCTGACATATGCAGCAACGATCAGCTCATCGTCTTGTCTTGCAGAGCTTCCGGAGGAAGAAGCGACTCCTCTTTGGAAACTGGTCTTGGAGCAATTTCAGGATCAGCTAGTTCTGATTTTGTTAGCAGCAGCCATCATCTCTTTTGTTCTTGCCCTCTTTGAGGAGCACGAAGGACCTGAAGCATCTACAGCCTTTGTCGAACCGATCGTCATTTTGCTCATTCTTGTCGCCAACGCAACAGTCGGTGTGCTGCAAGAGTCTAGTGCTGAGAAAGCCATCGACGCCCTTCGAGAATATTCCCCGGACGAAGCTAAAGTTTTGCGCCACGGCGAATTGCGCAAAATACGTGCAGAGGAACTGGTACCAGGAGACATTATTGACGTGGCAGTTGGTGACAAGATTCCGGCCGATGCTCGTCTGCTCGAAATCTACTCCAGTGTTTTCCGTGTTGATCAGGCCGTCCTCACAGGTGAATCGGTCAGTGTTAACAAGGATGTATCCCGGATTACAGACGCCGGCGCGGTCAAGCAAGATCAGTACAATATGCTTTTCTCAGGTACTACTTGCGCCATCGGAAAAGCCCGTGCCATCGTTGTGCAGACTGGTTCTGCCACTGCCATCGGCGATATCCATACTTCGATTTCGTCTCAAATTTCTGAAAAGACTCCATTGAAACGGAAGCTTGACGAGTTCGGAGATATGCTGGCAAAGGTCATCACTGTAATCTGTATTCTCGTCTGGGTTGTCAACATCCGTCATTTTAACGACCCTTCGCACAATGGCTGGATACAAGGTGCTGTGTATTACTTTAAGATCGCCGTTGCTCTGGCTGTTGCTGCTATTCCCGAAGGTCTCGCTGCTGTTATCACTGCCTGCTTGGCTCTTGGTACCAAGAAGATGGCCAAATGCGGAGCTATTGTTCGAAGTTTGCCTAGCGTTGAAACTCTGGGATGCACCAGCGTTATATGCTCTGACAAAACCGGCACCCTGACAACCAACCAAATGAGCGTTTCTAGGGTAACGAGTCTTATCATCGATTTGCAGATGACTAGGGAGGCTAATAGTTGATACTTAGGTTTTGTCGGTTGCCTCTGCATCCGGTCAACTGGACGAATTGCACGTCGAAGGCACTAGTTACGCTCCTGTTGGTCAGATCAAGACCGTCGATGGAAAGGTTCTTGAAAACTTGCCCGTATCTAGCAGCATCCTGCGCGATGTCGCACTCGTGTGCTCATTGTGCAATGATGCACGAATCACGTACGACGAGGTTCGTGAAAATTTACGTTTTTTGGATATCGCGAGTATATCTAACTATCTGGAAATGATAACAGGCGAATGATGTCTATCAATGCATTGGAGAACCCACAGAAGCTGCACTTCAGGTCCTTGTTGAGAAACTGGGCACCGACAATGCATCCGTGAATGCTACCTTGTCCGGTCTGGATAAGCGCAACCGTGCCACTGCCTGCAATGATCACTTTGGCAGCCAGTTCAAGCGTACAGTAACTCTCGAATTCACCCGCGATCGTAAATCCATGTCTGTTGCAATTACCAACGGAGCTCAGAACACTCTACTTGTCAAAGGTGCACCTGAATCTATTTTGGACCGCTGTGCATTTGTCCGTGTCAGCTCCTCTGAGGCACCTGTACCGATGACGCCCGCTATCAGAGACGAATTGAACAAGAAGATTTTGGAATACGGTAAAGGTTACGCTTTGCGATGCATTGGTCTCGCAAAGATTGATAATATCGACCCTGCTTCCTTCGATCTTCGTGAGCAATCATCTTTTGTCAAGTATGAGTCCAACATGACATTTATTGGCTTAGTCGGTATGATGGATCCTCCTCGTCCTGAGGTCGCTGCCTCCATCGAAAAGTGCAAGACTGCTGGTATTCGAGTTATTGTAATTACTGGTGACAACAAGAACACTGCTGAAGCTATTTGCCGCAGCATTGGCGTCTTTGGTGCAGATGAGGATTTGACCGGCAAGAGCTACACTGGACGAGAATTTGACGAGCTTTCTCACTCTGAAAAGGTGGAAGCTGTTAAGCGCGCCAACTTGTTCTCTCGCACGGAACCAGCTCACAAGCAGGAACTTGTCGATCTGCTTCAGTCTCTCGGTGAAATTGTGGCTATGACTGGCGACGGTGTCAATGACGCGCCTGCTTTGAAGCGTGCTGATATCGGCGTTGCTATGGGCAGCGGCACCGATGTTGCTAAATTGGCTGCTGATATGGTTCTAGCCGATAACAATTTCGCTACCATCGAAAAGGCTGTTGAAGAAGGTCGCTCGATCTATAACAACACAAAACAGTTTATTCGCTATCTGATCTCGTCCAACATTGGCGAAGTTGTATCCATCTTCTTGACTGTGATTCTTGGCCTTCCGGAAGCTCTTATACCCGTGCAATTGCTGTGGGTTAATCTCGTGACAGACGGTTTGCCAGCTACCGCACTCGGCTTCAACCCTCCAGATCACGACATTATGCGCCGACCACCCCGTAGCAGCAAAGAATCCCTCGTTGACGGCTGGCTGTTCTTCCGCTACATGGCCATTGGTACTTACGTTGGTGTAGCTACCGTATTTGGTTATGTATGGTGGTTCATGTTCTACAGCGGCGGTCCCCAGATCTCATACTATCAATTGGTAAGCTTTTGAATATGATCAAGTGGTAGTAAAATACTAACGGTGCACTGCTAGTCCCACTTCCACCAATGTTCTGAACTATTCCCGGAGATCGGCTGTGAAATGTTTACAAACACATTTTCGCAAAAGGCCACGACAATGAGCCTTTCCATTCTTGTTGTCATTGAAATGTTCAATGCTATGAACAGGTAAATATTTGTGGTAATTTTATATGTAATAGCCTGTACGATACTCAAACACATTTCTTTCCGTATAGCTTGAGCGAAAACGAATCGCTTTTGACATTGCCCTTGTGGAGCAACCCTTATCTGGTGCTGTCGATCATCCTATCCATGATCCTGCACTTTATGATTCTCTATTTGCCCTTCTTTACACATCTGTTCGCCATTGTGCCTCTCAATGTGGAAGAATGGAAGGGTGTTCTTTGGATATCACTACCTGTCATCTTCCTCGATGAAGGCCTCAAATTTATCACCCGTACCTGGATTGCTCCTCCCACTAAAGTCCAAAAGATCAAAAAGGACTGAATCAAGAAACTACAAAAATATCTCTAGATTAATAGAATTTGTGGACACTGTTTTTCCTTTTGATAAAGCTGAAACCTTGGCATCAGAAATCTGAAGCCGAGCGTCGGCAATTAATCATTAATCCTGGTTGCACAAACATTCCGATAACACGTGTTTGACGTATTTCATGCGGGGTCAATTCATTTTGATAAGGAGAAAAGAGAGCGATGTCGTGGAAAGAGATACATGTATATCATAGATAAAGAGCCACCACCAACATTCATGACAGATAGTGTTTGACAGGAAAACTATGCAATGAAACATTTGACTGCTATGGGAATATTGCTGACTCAATATGGCCGATCTGCATTCAAAATAAGCTGTGCCACACCGAGATCAAAAGCAGCTCTACCTTGCATTCTTTCTTGACTACTCAACAAATCTTGCAATATGGCAAAGGAGAAGGTAGGTCAATCGGAAAAGGTTGAGGTGAAGTTGCCACTAACACAACACCCAGGAATTTGCAGCGCCTGAATTGTATGGCTGGACTCTCTCTGCTGTCGCTACATTGGCAGAGTGGTTTCCTTCGCTATCACACAAGTTAGCGAGCGATGGCCAGTTCTTTCAGCTACAAAGTATAAATAACTTGACAGACGAGCCTACGACTATCCCTATTCCGGCAGACTACAACCATTTTTCCCGTCCAAAGGCTGCTGCCGAGGAGACATTCAAACCGACGAAATGCACCAGTGTTCCGTTCATTTCCGCTGCAGCTTACCAAGAAGCATATCGATCCGGGAAAACGACGCCTACCGAGGTACAATGCGTAAATGAAACCGCGCTTCTCCCCGTTTACATAACTGAGAGATGAAATTCATTGTGCCTAATAGGTCGCTGAGCGATTGATTAAAGTGCTGGACGAAACACGTGATTGCCACTGGATGCGAGTTTTTGATGAAACATCCATTCGTTTGCAGGCAGAAGCGTCCACGCAACGATGGAAAAACGCCGAGCCTCTTGGTCCACTGGACGGTGTATTCGTCTCGATCAAGGAGGAGATGGCAATCAAAGGATTTGAGACCAGGCTAGGATCGGCATTTATCAATGTCGGATGTCCCGAGCAAGAGGATTCGACGGTTGTGAAACGCCTGCGCGAGGCCGGTGCTATTATCATCGGACACACTTCTATGAACGAGATTGGTTGGGAGTAAGTGGAGCCTGTAATCTGCAGGTTTGTGATAAGCATTGTTAACGATATTTTTCAGTGTATTCACCGTAAACCCTGTTACCGGTACGCCAAAGAATCCTTACAAGCCGAAATGTTCCTGCGGTGGATCGAGCGGTGGCAGTGGAGGCTCCGTGGCTGCCGGACTTGTTCCTATTTCTATAGGCGCAGACAGTGGCGGGTCTATTCGGTATGAGATTAAGCGAAAAAAGATGAGACTTGCATTTGGTTGATCCAACCTTTACGCGTGCAACAGGATTCCCTCGAGTTTCTGTGGCGTTTACGGCTTAAAACCGACGTATGGAAGAATATCCACATTTGGAAGCTGTAAGTCTTTTTTGTGAACTATAGTGGGAGGAGCCATTTCTGGTTGCTAAAAGCAATGCATTCATCACCACGAAAAAGATCCGATTGCACCATCGCTGGACGTGTTTGGACCTCTAGCAGCAACCCCTGATGATCTGGCATTGACCTACCAAGCGATCGCAGGGCCGGATCCAAAGTATCCACCGTCGCTCAGTCAACCTACGCCTTCGTTGCAGGACTATGATAAAATTGATAGTCTGCAAGGCATCAAAATCGCGATTGTCCCTGAGTGGAACGAAAAGACTGTTGAACCAGCGATTCTTTCGCAGCTGGAAACGTTTGCAAAGCACTTTGAGAAACTCGGCGCGAAAATAGTTGAAATGCAGACTCCACCGCTTGATATGCCTCTGGTTAAGAGAGCGCATCTCACTACTATCTGCACAGAAATGAACAACTATGCACGCACGTTTCCAGCCGCGCAGCAGCGCCAATTTCTGCCGCATACCCGTCTGTTGATGGCTGTTTCGCGGCACCTCAGTGGCTCGGACTATGTCCGAGCGCAGCAAATCCGCACAATGACTTTGAGACAGCTGTGCCAACTGTACAAGGAGGTTGATCTGATCCTTATGCCTACAACAGCTATCCAGACACCCGAAATACCCGAAAAGGCACTCTCGCACGGACTCAGCAACACCAGTCTCACCGTCCACACCATGAATTTCGTGACGCTAGCGAGCTTTGCTGGTGTCCCTGCGCTTAGTTTCCCTGCCGGATTCACGGATGACGGGAGACCGATCGGGCTGCAGCTCGTTGCTGCGTGGTGGAACGAAGCGCTGCTGCTGCGGATGGCCAAAGTGTGCGAAAACACACCAGGCATTGAACGCAAGACGCCAGCCGAGGACGGCTACTGGTTTGGCCAACAACTCCTTTAACGTTTCGGGCTAAATGATAAACAATAACAACAACAGCTCCATTCCTTCCCCATTGTTGGATAGACAATGATGTAGAATGCAAGAAAATAATGCCATTGTTGCTTTTTTTTATGTACGATGAAACAAGTTGTGCAATAACCTTCTTGATGGAACAAGGAAATTTAGACAGCCTCTAAGCAAGATGTTTCTGGGATGGATGTTAGGTAATGGTATCCACACGTTGGAGGCGGCATGTTCCGAATTACGAAGTGAGCCGATCGACGCCGTTCCTCTAAAGGGTCGTTGATTATAAGAGCAGGGTCTATCATTCCAGTGGACCATCGTTTACGTTGGCGTTGCTGGTGCTGACGACGATAAGGACAACGAGGAGGGTTCTCAGTTGATTCGGGCATGGTCAGAACCATTGATCCTGAAAACACATTCTGGATACATTGATATAGCAAGTCTTGACCTTGTTCTATTTTTGTTTCTTCTTCTGCTGGAGCAACGAACTTGGCTTTGTCGTATTGCTCAGTCTCTTGGCAATCTATAACTATGATCGTTTGCCTTCGCTGATGAGACCGTTCAGTGTCGGGACTGTTAGAGGGTTTAGGTCGATACAGCCGATATCTTTTTTGTCGCAAGATGTTGCATCTTTTAAACAATTTTTGAACAAAGTTTGCCATACGAATATTGAAAAAAGGGGGGGGGGTAATTGAAGGTGGGGAAGGAAATGAAGAAAGAGAGGGAAAAAAGGGATATTCTGCTGCGTTTTTCTCTCGTCCACTCTCTCTCTCTCTCTTTCTCTCATGTGTGTGTGGGCATCTCTCGCCTAGGTCTGTCCCCTCTGGAACGTAAAACATCCAGGGAGAGACAAACAGCATTGCAAAATTATTTTTAAGTTAAATCATTGATTGATAACTGTTGGTTGCGACTTTAATTGCGAGTTTGACATCGATGCATGCACAAAGGATGAAGGGAAAAAAGGGAGGATATAAGGAAGAAAAAAGCAATCCATCAAATGGAAAATACACAGCTGGTATTGAAGAAAGCGATACGGTAAAAATGGGGGATATACGAAGAGCAATTTGTCAACGATGCATATTTTGCGTGTGATTTGGGATAGCGAATACACAGAAAAGAAAGAGACAGAGAGAGGTGGTGGAGAGAATGCTTGAGATAGAGAGAGAAAGGGAGGAAAGGATCATGTTATGAAAGATATAATGTGTGAACGTGCGTGGTGACAGAGAGAGAGAGAGAGATAAACTGATATCGATGCAGGAATGTTACGGGCAGAAATCTTTAAACATTTCCTTATACGGATCGTCTTGGTCGTTCGTCGTCGGCTGCGAATCACCGTTGCTTTCATCCAAGTCTGGGTATTTCTCAAAGTTACTAGTATCACCCGGATGCCGATATTTGGGTATGATAGGCGCCTGGAAAGTTTTAAATAAGGCGATAAGCAAGCCATATGATTAAAAGGGAAGTTGCAACCCGATATACAAATCAAGACTTACTCGCACCGTCTTATCCAATAGACCGATCCAGTCTACCCCTCGGAACCACTTGTGTCTCTTGACATCCTCTGACCCTCCCTGAGTACGAAAAAAAATATACAACGTGTCAGCACATTTTCGATACTTGACATTAGAATGTGATCTCTTGTTACTAACGCACCTTTAGGTTTCCTAGCCGCTTAGTCCGATCTCCAACGAGCAGTCGCTTCAAGAGATCCTTGACTAGCGGATCAAAGTGCGCAGGGAATTGCACCCGTCCGGCCAATATCTTTTCATATATACCAAACGAGTTATCATCGAAAAATGGTGGATATCTAAAGGGTTAGCATGGTCAGCAGACTTGCAGCGTGATTTTCAGAAGTTTTACACTAACCCTGCGAGCATTTCAAATATCAGAATGCCCAACGCCCACCAATCGACCGCCTTGCCGTGCCCCTTACTCTGTATGATTTCAGGGGCTAGATACTCTGGAGTGCCACAAAGGGTCCATGTACTGTGCAAAAGGATGCATTAGCCCGGCGTCGTCGAAAGGACACAAGCCTGCACATGCATACCGATCGTTGATTCGCTTGGCGAACCCGAAATCAGTTAGTACGACGTGGCCATGATGGTCGAGCAGTAAATTTTCGGGCTTGAGATCTCGATATACAATGTTTTTTGAATGCAAATATTCAATGGCAAGCACAATCTCAGATGCATAGAATCTTGTCATGTCGTTTGTAAAACGCCCAGCTCGTCGCAAATGTGAAAACAATTCTCCTCCGACAACGTATTCAAGTAGCATGTATAGATTGGTGTTATCCTGGAAGGCGCAGAACCTGCAGATCCGTTAAATATCGGTCATTATAGCGTTCATAACATTTATCTTTCTGCTTCCTTCATCCCCCCCAAAACCCCCAAAAACCAACGATGTGCCTTTTACATACAGATCAACGATGAATGGGAACCGGACGGACGCCAGGATCTGCTTTTCCCACAGCAAATGCTCAACCTGTTTTAATTTTTTTTTTCAGTTCAAAAACGAGTCAGCAGATGAGCAAAACACATGTATCCTGATTCGATCTGACCTGTTTCAACCGAACAACTTCGGATTTCTTTAGCACTTTCATGGCATAGTATTTGTTTGTTGATTTGAACTTTGTAAGATAGACACGCCCAAAAGTTCCAGTGCCTTTGCGAATTGGCAAATTGAGCATTGCATGAAGCAGCTAACGCATTGTCCAGGTATCTCTTTCTCTTACCAAGGGTATCGAGTAGCTGGAAATCATCCAAAGTGAAGGAGGGATTGACAACATACACAGGGGGGCGCGTGTGATAATACTGCAATCGTTTTGCTTGCTGTTGCTGATATAAACTCTGAGCTGTTGTTGTCGGATGATCGGTGAGGCAAGTTGTCGCCGCGGCGGCAGCGGCGGCGACAGAGGAGGAGCTGGACAAATGCAACGAAGATGATTGAGGCGGAGGTTGCTGGTGCTGCAACTGCGGTGTTCGCTTTGTCTTGAGCGCCTGCTGCTGGTACACTTTGAGGTTGCTGAGGTAGATGGAATTGCTGTTTCCGAGCATTGCCGATGCAGGCTGCGTCGCTGGCATCTTTTTGGTATCTGTCAGAGTCGTAGTACTACTCGCTTTGCTCAGTGTGTTGCTGTTTAGGACCTTGAGAGCCTTTCCCTCCTTGTCAACTAGTGCTCTTCTGCTCACGGAGTCCATAGCACAATTAAGGGAGTCAATCGAGTAGTAGAAATGTCCTTGCTGCAATGACGGACAAATGTGCTGTGTCTTTGTGTGTATGTGTGTGCTTGCTTTTATTTCAGTGAGGAAAGCGTCGCGATCTTGTAGCAATAAAGCCCAGCTTGAAAACAAACACACAAAGAAAGTACTAGCGGAAGGCGTTGCTTTTGCGATACAAACAGCAGGGGGAGGGAAGGAAAAGTTGCGGTGTGTGTATGGAAAAGGGAAAAAAAGAGAGAAAGAGAGAAAGAGAGAAAGGAAAGTGTCGATTGAAGGAGGTCAGACGTCAATGACCTTTTATGGGTAGAGCGAACGCTTTTACTCGTGCACTTTTGCGTGCTATTAACACATTGTTTTTGCTCGAACGCCCGCTGGCGGGACAGTACCGCGAACAACGAGGGTAGCAGTCTGTGTTCATTCACTTGTATACATGAACCGGTTGGTTTAATGACATAACTATGCAATATTTTCATCTGTTGTACAAGGGCAGAAAAGAAGCACACGGCTTTTCATGCTCATGACATGCAGCACTCTGCGTTGGTGGCATCATCATACTCGGGCCTTCTTCCGTGCCTCCCGTTTCCTTAATCGTTGTAATCGCTTTGCAGACATCTAAGGATGTCAAATTCATGTTTAATTAATTTGTGTGTCCATATTCAAAGGGTGTATCCCTGGGACATCTACATCCCCTCCTCCTTCTTTTTCCCCAAAAGGACAACCGACACTTTACCTTGGCAGCGAGCATTTCCATTCTTTCTTTCTCTTCCTTGATCTTCCTACGCTCCATTGTAATCTGCCGTCTCCTCTGTAAAATCCAAGAATGAGCACAGAACATTGTATTCTGATTTGACAAGATATATTACGCACGTCCTTTTCGGCCTGGATTTCGTCCTTCATTTGCTTTTCTAAGGCCTTGACAGCTTCCTTCTTCTTTCTTTCCTCGGTACGTTGCTCCCACGACCGGCGAAGATACTTTGCTTTCTGTGCTCTTCCAGTTGCTGTCTTTCTCAGTTTCCAGTTTTTCCCTGCATCGTTGATTAGCACTTGAGATCTAACCTGGCTGATCTCTCGGCCATAGTTTTGCGTTCTATACCTGATACACGTCTGTTTTGTGTGTCGACTACACCTCCTTCGGCTACTTTGGGATCGGCAGTAGATGCTTTGTCTGTCATTGTGATCTAAAAAGCAACGTATGAGGAAAAAAGTTTCGGAGAAGGCTTGCAAGTGCCCAGGCATTGCTGCCGGATTCCCCATTTCCACTCTCAGAAAGGGTCCATCCCAGCCAGCGCGTTTTTGAAGCATATCCAGGTACCACATGTTTTTTCTGCACTGTTTTTCTACAACTGAGGACATACCTTACCTTAGCAGAACCTTAAGGCGCTAGATCGGCAACGTTGAATGATAAAAGATGCGCGTGAAAATGGGATAAATATGCTGCTCTTGCTTCAGTTTGCGTACCGTTCATATGCCTCACAAAAGGTGAAACTCGCGTCCACCAGGTAGTGCTGCAAGTCCCAGTGCGTTTTAGCTCGGTATATGCATAGAGATCAAGCAACAGCCGGCCCAGAAAAGACCTGCCTTAATTTGTGGAATTTCTCTTCTACTCTCTTTTCCGGTTTCCAGTTTCTGCCCCCACTGCACTCCACTCCTTTCCTTTCCAAAGGCGCACCATGGACCCCGATCGAGAATACGAATTGACAAGACGTGTGACCAGGAGCATGACAAGGAATGCTGCGTTCCAGCAAGCTCTTCAACACAACAGAGATCCTACTGGTCTCCCACTGCAGGAGAAGGACATACCAAGTCGTCAAGATCTCGATCAAATGCGACGAGATCTCGAAAGCATCCTCGGCGACCCGGAAGAGCGCAAGGAACGCCTCGAACGCGATCTGGCCAGGCTCGAGAAAGGGCCGTTGCTGCGCTCGCAACAAACGCGACGTAAGTTGCCATTGGGACAATTAGGCTCTTGACAGCTGCAACAACGCTTGCTCTTTTAGGTTCTTCTTCTGCAGAACCATCACGCGGCGGCAAAGATATCAAGGTTATCGAGCGAATACGAAAGCATGATCGAGGTATGCAACAAGAAACAAGGCCCGGGAAGAAACAGAAAAAGTTGGGTTAATGCATCGGTCTATTTCCCCCTTTTTTTGGCAGACGAGTATGAGGGTCCTGCTTCTTCGCGCTCGCACGTTTCCCGCATATCCAAAAGCCAGTTGGAACGTCAAGCGTACGTATACTCACGGTTTATGCTTGCATCGCGTGTTTGCTACTAACGGTACCTGTTGCGATGCATACACAGGGCATTGGAGACGCTCAAGCGACGAAGGAGAAGGGAGGACAGCGATCGCAATGGCACAAATGGTAAGTTAGAAAGAAAAGGACATTGTTGGTGGTACAACATGCTGATCTGCACATTGACAAAATAAAACAATAGGCTTGTACTCTAGCACACCGGATTACCTGGAACGGCACAACGGTGCAGCCAACGCGGCAATGCAGGAGGATGATGAGATCGAGGAAGGAACGTATTTGAATTCACTGGTAAGTTGCTTGAGCGTCTTTGGCTGAGAGATTGGTTGTTGATGACCCCCATAAATATCTACGTAGGATACGCTGCAACGGAAGCGGAAGGCGGATGAGGATTCACAGCCGATAAGCAATCAAAAGAAGAGGGCGACAAATAATGGGCATAATCCGAATCGCGACGAGGAGCTGGATTTCGTGAGAGTAAAGCCTCAGAACCAAGTACCAATCTATACCTACTGGAGCGCGATGGAGCCATATTTCCGAGCTCTCACGGAAGATGATCGAGAGTTCTTACTGCAAAAGGTAAGCTTGCAGAATCATCCTTCGGATGATGAGCTACTCTCTCACTTGCGCGGCAATGAATGAACTAGGACGACGATGCTACTCCATTTGAGATACCACCCCTTGGCCAACATTACAAGGAGAAATGGGAACAGGAGGAGGCGTTGCTGCTGGGCGACGACGATGCTAGCTATTCGAGAGCAGTAGCAGGATCATCCTCCAAACGTTCATTCTCCCTAATCACTGGCGAAGAGGACGAGAACGAAGACCGTGAGGCCCGGAAACGTTATCGGAACGACGATAACTCTGTTTTACAGCGGTGGTTGAGTTGTTTGATGCCGGAACCATCTAAAGCAGACGAAGAAGCTCGTGACATCAAGCCTGAAACGGATGATGGGGAATCTAACTCGGAGACCGAAAATCTGACAGACCAAGAGACGGATGATGAAAGCATTATTGAAGAAGTGGAAATTGCATCACATGTCCCTGACGACGAAGGCTTTGAAGAAAGATTAAAGGAAGAATTGTGCTACGCTAAAGTGCTTCAAGAAGAGCAGTTGGAGGTAAACAATGCAAATGAAAGAAAGTACAATGGTTATCAGTTTGTTAACTAGAGGTCAAACAGGGCGATTGGCCAGCGCAGGAGGATGATGAAATATCAGCAGAGTTGAGGCGGTTGCAGCAGGAATTGAAGGAGCAGGTGCAAGTGAATGAGGATCGAAAACGCAAACTTCTCAAGGTAGTGGACCAGCAATTACAATACGAAGAATACCAGCAAGTACTAGATACCTTTGACCAACAAGTCGAACAGAGCTACGTGAAACGATTCGTAAGTATTACGATACTAATCAGTCTTGAAGAGTCGTTATTGACACCGTGATCGTTCTACGTATGCAAAGCGAGCGCAAAAAGTCAAGAAGCGAAAGTCAGGATCAGCTCCAAAACCACCACTCTCAGAACATGCCGTGGCTGCTATGGAAAAGCGCTCACTCTGGCTAAAGGAGATGGGTCCTATCTTCAATGAAAAGAACATGGTCATGCCAAAAACATCGATATACGACGACTGAACAAGGTGTGACGGACAACAATAGCGAAACTACATACCAATATTTATACATATATATAAAGGGACATTACTGTCTTTTGTTGCAACTGGAAGATACGCAAGCCCTCTCTTTAGCAAGTCGGAAGAGAAGAATCAAGCTCTTAAATATGCATCTCATGTCTTTTACAAGATCTCCTCACATGTGATATGTTTGCATTTGTATGTATAAACAATTTTTCCAGGATTTGCAAGCCTAGTTAGAGTTTATCTACTGCGATTTACGACTGCTAAAAGGGGAGGATGTCGTTGAGGACGCTGCGACTTGATCCCTTTTCTTTTCTTGCAGATAAAATTCCTTGATGAGATTGAAAACTTGCTTAAAGATCTGGCGACACGCCAATGTCCAGACTGCAATGCTGACAGCGCCTCTGGGACCATAAGGTAGCCACAAGAGCTGTTCTGCGGGACCGAACCAGCCCGGTGGAAGGTAGAATGCTGCGCGCCTGAAATAGCAAAATGTGACAAGGATGCGTGTGCCGTGGATCGTGAACCACAACGCGCTTCGGACAGGTACTTCAAACGCTGCCTTTTCCATGGCAATAGAAGATGCTAATCAACGCTGTGTATGTTAGTAACAATGATATGTTTATCATAGACAACATTGCCGCTAGTAGTATACTTGCTTAATTGCTCTAGCTCGGAAACACCCTTGTCCAATCTTCGCCTCAACTTTGCCCATTTTGCAAACTCGTCCTACGCAACATATTCAGTGCCATTGATCCGGTTTTACCTTTTCTATAAAGGTTCTCACCTGTGAGCTCGTCTGTGATAATTCATTCTTGATTTTAAGCAGGTCTCTCTTCAGCTTTTTCTGCTTCAAAAGCTTCTCATTGTTCGTCAAACGAGTGTACCAATTATATACCTAAAGTGATCCCTAAGCATCCTGCAATGTTTCCTTTGTTCATCTCGGACAAATGTAACCACTTACAAAGGCCGAGATAAAACTATAGCCAATTTTTGATATGGATTCAGTTACAAGAACTAGTATAAGGATTACTGTTGCAATGTACATTGTGGATGAATGGGTGGGGAGGGCAGGTGCTGCCTAAAGCGGATCCACACGCGCGCGCGCTCGCGATTTCAACCCGGGGGCCCGGAGCATAATTGTCCTTCTTTCACGCCACAAAAAATATTCCAAAAAACAAAGGTCCTTTTTAATTTCTTTTTCTTTGTCAAGAAAGATGGATATTTGTACACAAAAGAAAACAAAAAAAGAGAGAGACAGAGAGATAAGAGATGAGGATAAGAGGGCGGGTTCAGGGAGGGGAGGCTGAAAGTTACAAAATATCACAGGTAGAAAACAGACACGCACACAAAAATAAGAAAAACTCCAATTAACTCATGTATCCGCACGCAGATTCACTGACAAATGGATTGATCATGTGTGGAGGAGGTGGAGGTGGAGGTGGTGGAATGGCCGCGCTGGCCCAGTAGAACTGATGCGGGCCCAAAGGAGGAGGCGGTGGTGGCGGAACACCTGCGGTGAGCATCATATCAGCAGCAGCAGCAGCAGCGTACGGTGCCGGTGTCTCCATGAATCGTACGAGTCGGCGCGTCTCCTCATGTATGGTACTCATGGCCAGTAGGTCATTTTTCATGTGGTGTGCAATACCCTTGAGTGTGTGTCGAAAGAAGCGCGAAGCCTGCTTGCCCTCTGTAAAGTCGCTGCACTGGATCCACTCCTGATTCTTCTCCATGTAGAAAAGCGGAGGTTCGCTCATATCAAAGTGGACATCTGCAAGCACATCGCAGTCGTTGGCAACATATTCGATGCTCGCAACCGCATCGAGCGCGATCTCCATACGGAAGCGGCAGCCGTTATCAGCAATGTGCCAGCAGAACTGGTGTCGATCGGCACGGTACTCACAAACAAGATCATCCGTGCGCAGCTTCATGCGGTGCCACGATCCAACGGTGAGGGTGGTGGCACTAAGCTGTGTGCATTCTGGCTGCTGTTGTTGCTGTTGTGCGACGGTAGCATCGTTGAAGCTGTTCTGGCGCTGGTGGTGGGAACTATCGCTGCTGGTGGTGCTGCTGCTTGTGCTACTGCTGGCACTTGTCGAAGGTGTCATCATGAGACTAGAGGGATCGATCGTCGTCACGATCGGATCACTCAGCGCTCGGGAGCAAACGATGAAGGGATCAGATACTGCCAAGCTCACAGATTGTGCACGACCAAGATGGTCTGCCTCGTCTAAAAAATTCAATAGATGAGAAACCGGGCGATAATTTCTCCGTATTATTTTTCTAAGGTTTTACCTGGAGAGCACCACAAATCATTGTGAGCAATGGCTGCAGCAGCAGCAGCGTGGTGGTGATTCAGGGCAGATGGTGGAGTTGCAGCGGGAGTTGAGGGAGCATATCCTAGCTCCGACGCAGAAGTTGCAGGCTGCGAACATGACGAAGAAGATGTAGAAGAAGAACAAGTAGAGGAAGACGTGGATGCCAGCATGGCGGTTGGGCCAGCGTCCGGCACAGAAACGAGTGCCGGCATTGCGGGCTCGGCCGCAATAGATTGGGAAAGGGATAGATGAGGGCTAGATGTTGATGGGGAGGAGGAGGAATGCTGAGGTGCAGTGATAGATGATGTTTGTAATGGCCAGGAAGAATGGATGTGGGAAGGAGGCGGAGTCACGTTGGTGGTAGTATGGAGAGGATGGACGGTGGAAGGTGGTACAGAAACTGTGGGAGCAGACGATGCCCGCTGATGGTTGATGGCATCGACGCTCTGCGCACGAGATACAGCAGGTAACCGAGCAACAGGACCAGGAGGAGCTGGTGTGTATGGTCTATAGTATGGATGTGGTGCAGCGTGGTGGTGTTGCTGCGGTAACGGCATCAGCGGTGGGCCTCCGTAGGGATGTGAACCATAATGCTGCTGATGGTAGTGGTACAGTTGCGCCCGAATCGATGCCTGTTGCATCTGTATCTGTGCTCGCTTCTGCATGTGCTTAACTTTGGCTCTGCGGTTCTGAAACCAAATCTGAATTGACCGTTCGCTCATCTTTAGCTGTTCAGCGAGCTGTTTGCGAAGCTTGCTGTTGGGACTGACATTGACCGCAAAGGTGTCTTCGAGGACGGCTAGTTGTTCAGCAGTTGCCCTGGTCCTTTTGCGTGTAGGCTGTTGCTGTTGCTGTTGCTGTTGCTGGTACTTGGAGGATGCTTTGTCCTCAATGGGTTTATCAGTCGAAGACTCGGGCGCTGGCGATGACGATGATGGTGGTTGCTCATCGACCGGCTTTTGTGGTGTCTCTGTCGATGGTTCAGACATTTTATCAAGACAAGACAGGGAGATAGTTAAAAGTATCGGCCCTTTATAAGTGTGAAGTCTGGGGATGTTTGGTTATCCGATAAGGGTGAAGATGCCGAAAGCGATCAGAGGGTGGGGGAGAATGCTTTTGCTGCGATGTGTATGTGAGCAAACGTGTACTTTCTGATGCGTGAGGTAAGAGCGTGTGTGCAAGAGCGGGGATAGGGATCGGAATTGGTCTATCGGGAGGCGGGAAGCAAAGGGAGATGGAAGGAAGGGG
This sequence comes from Rhizomucor pusillus, assembly GCF_041956525.1. NCBI lineage: Eukaryota > Fungi > Mucoromycota > Mucoromycetes > Mucorales > Lichtheimiaceae > Rhizomucor > Rhizomucor pusillus. The sequence continues at coordinate 117,420 of NW_027192147.1, read as the reverse complement.
GAGGGTCAGGTCGAAGGGTTTCAAGAACCGGAAGGAAGAGGAAAAGAAAGAGATTTAAAAAAAAAAAAAAAAAAGAAGAGAGAAAAGAGAGACAGGAAAAAAGTAAAAGCAGAGACCAAAAGCGGCTTTCCTATTTGCAAGAAGCAGCGCTTCAAACTCTAACGGAATCGTATGCTCTTTTTTTTAGCTCAACCCTGATTTTTCCATCCGAAAAGGCAGAGAGTTATACACACTCCCTCTCTGCTGCTCCCCCTCATCTTTGTCCCCCTCTTCTCCTCGCTTTGTTCCGCGCGGACCTTTTTGTGCTTGCCTCCGCATCCGGTTCGAGTCTAGCTTGCTTGGACGTTACGCGTTGCACCGAGGAACCTTTTCTGCTGCTTCTGCTGCTGCTAAATCCAGCACTGCGGCTTGATCAGCCTTGAACCCCGTTCCTCGCCACCGGTCTCTTTTTCTCATTTTTCTTCTCCTTTATTTGTATGCGTTCTTCAGGAGTGTCAAGTCCAACCTCGAGGGAACTCTTGTTCGTGTCAACAGCACACAGGCAATCATACGCAATTCTCACAACTTTGTTTCTCAGTCTGGAAAAACTGCACGTTTACTCGAATTTCAAACTCCTTATGGATAGGATCTCCAGAGAGCTTTGCCCTTTTTTTCCCTTTTGCGCGTCGGCTGCTCAGAGCAAAAGGAAAATTTTCGGGGTCTGCAACCACAGTGAATTTTTTATGACTGCTATTCTGATAATACCTATCTCAGCAGCTACATGCCTGTAACCACATCTATCATATGTATGAAAGTATGCAAGCCTTTGAGCCTGAGATCCTGTGCTGTAGATCTTTGTTTGTTTGTGTAAAGTGCATTATCTATGATCACTTTGCTTGGTTGCGTGCTTTCTGCAGGTCATCAATCTCACTGCATTTTTTTAATCTGATCTTGAAACTCGGATGTGATGGCCAAGCGTCACGAATGCGCGCGCAGATTTCAGGCACATGATCTGAAACGGTCGATCACTCGCAAGTTTCGGTTTCATTAATAAAACCAGCTCTGTCTGGTGAATGGCTGTGATTCAGACGCGGAATCCAGTCACAGAATCACACCTCTTCCTGAGGGAGATCCCATCGTTGCCATTGGGTAAAGAAGAAGCAGCTCGCTCTTTGCCGGCCTGTGCTACATTTGGGAAAACGCAGAACACATGCACAAAAAAGCAGATGTGATTGTGCGGAGCCATGAATTGTCCTATAGTTTAAATCTTATACCGTTCTCAGTTTGAACTCCCATCTCTGGCATTTGTTTCCCTTTTGAGGGTACCGGAATGTGTAACAGGAGAGCAAGAACAGTGTAAGCCACATGATCCAGGTACGAGTTTATTCTAGTTAGTGATATGGCGACGAGATCGAGAGCAACAAAAAAAATTCCACTGATAAGGAATACGTTCCATTGTTTCTGCATTCCGCACAGGACGCAGGGCTGAGCATGGAACGCGCTTACAGTGTTGTTGGACTGCACTCCGCTTTATTAGGGTCGCAGCCAAAAGTCAGAATGGTTTGGCCCGTTGCCGCAGTTAGCAGGGTATGAGCTATTCCACTTCAAATACGGGGAGTCATTTGGTGTTTACATGTTCAAGGCTTGTCGTTTTTGACCTTGCCTTCGCAAACGCGTCGTGTACCCTTCCGTCTCTGGGTCAGGGAGGTCTTAAGTGACTCGTTATTCGCTCTTTTTAACGCTTGCATTGTCATGGAAACGCTTGACAGGGAATCATTGGTTCCTGGATTCGAAGTTCTTGGGATGGCCCATTTCTCACCCCTGCTTGCTCCATGCATCCTAACCACGGAAAAATATATTCCATCACGTAAGCAATTAATGACCTGTATGGAAATTCTGCGTTGGTCTGTGCATTTCACAGCAGCAAGAAAAATTTAACGCCACCGAGTCTGGAGGTAGCACCGCGAATATGCCCGCGCTCTTACCACCAAAATAGCAGTTGAAACTAGTAAGTAGCACACTCCAGAGATTTGGAAAGCAGATAGGGTTTGGTTACGCCCAAAGCAAAACCTTGTAACCACGCGATGTGCGTGTCAAAAACAATCAGAGTACGTGAATTTGGAATTTTGATTAGGATCAGGTGGTCCACTGAGCCCTGTTATTTCCCGAGCAACGGCAGCCCAGTCTACTACTGTCTCTTACTGCAAATTCATTCTTTGTTTCTGCCATCAAATTTCTCACGGATCCGCACCTGTTGCTGAAGTAAGCACCATGGGCAGAGCTCTGAGAGGATATATGTAGCCTATCAAGAAGGATACCGTTTGAGTTCAATGTCGCTAGGTGTGCTGAGATTTAGGCAGTGAAACAATCTTGACAAAATTATTGTTCAAAGCAAAAATCTGGTCTCATTTAGTATCGAGAAGCCAGCGGTCGAGTGTGACAGAAAATGCGGCCGATCCATATTCCCTTCCTCTGAACCTCGGGAAAGTTTACATAAGAAGTTTGGGTACAAAGGGAAAAAAGACCCCTATCATTTTTTTACCCACATTGCTCCCACGATCTGTTCTTGATAATATTTACTTGACATCACACAGAGTAAAGAGACCATCAAGTTTACAAACTTCCTTTTTATGAAGAATAGTACTTTTGATACTCGGGTGGAGGAGGAGGCAACGCTGAGCGTGGAGGAGGTAACTGTGGCGGCAAGCTCCGTGGAGTTGGGACGGCGACGTGTGGATGCTTAGGATGGTGATGGTGGTGAGTATACTGAGCCGGGCTAGTGTTCCGTCGAGCTGGCAGCGGTGCTTGGTCGTAAGGAGCGTACAATGGGTTGTTATGCGTTACTTGATGAAAATGCTGCGTTGCGGATGAATAACTTAATGAAGAAGAAGAGGAAGGAGAAACATGTACAGGTGCTGAAGATGGAATGGATGATTGCCAGTCGTAGTAATCATTGTAATAAGGACCCAGACTTTGCTGCTGCTGTGCAAACAGCACCGTTTGCGCAGCAGGATCGGATTGGTCGCTCGCTACAGAGTCGTGCCGTCGAGTATCCACCGAACCATCGCTGCTGCTTAGCGTGCTTGAAGTTAGATGTGGTGGGGATGATGGTGGATGTGGGATATGTTGGTGCTGATGGAGCGCTTGCGCTGTTGGTGACAAGGGCGGTGATAAAAAGCTATCGACTGATCCATTGCGCTTACTTTCAAGCCCATCGTTTTCTGTCTGGATTTCGCCCAGTCCCTTGAGTGTTACAATGCCCGGGCGATCTTCTCGCAGCCATTGCACGGTTCTTTTTAGCCGATCCAGCCACGTTTTCATGAGCTCTGCAGTGTCGCACTGAATGTACCAGCTGCGCAGCTCCTCGCTTCGCTTTGTGATTTCAATGCAATACAAGACGCCCGTGAATTGATCGGTAACGAAAACATTTGTGTCCTTGGTTAGTTCAAATACTTCCTTAAAGTGCGCAGATGGTGTATCTGTTTTGAAGGCATACAGCATTCGATCTGCTAAGATGATGTAGCGTTCTTTTTTGGATTTCGTGAATGAGTAGGATGGGGGAATATGCCGCGTCAGCCATCCTCGCATGGTGCAATATCGCCACACTATAGCCGGTCGAATACCGCCGTCGACTGGCTTGAATAGCATCGGATCTGTCAAGTCTGGTGGTGGAGGCGTATATTTCCAAGGTTCTTCGAGTTCGTGCATTTCGTTCTCTGACAATACCAGTGCAGGTGAAGAATTAGAGCGAGTAATAGGTGCTGACATGGGTGCGGAAGCTGCAAAGATGGCACTGGATAAAGTTGTGACGATCGATCGTTTGGGGCGGTGATATGAGTTGGATCGTCGAGGCGGTGGATCAGAAGATGAAGTAGTATCGATGCTGGCGCCGCTGCTGCTACAAGTGTCGGCCTGGGGCATTTTATATGGCACAAGATCAAAAAGAAAGAACGATCAAAAAAAAAGGCGGGGAAGCGGGAAGAAAGAAGGAAGGGGGAAAAACTTGATTCTTGTTTATCCTCGTAGCTCAAAGCGATTTTCCCAGGTCCATCAATCGAGTTGACATTGGTTCCCACCGGCCCCTTGAGTAACTAGGAGGTTTACAAGTTCTGAAACAATGCGTTTTTGTCATGATCGCCTGCAAGGCTCGAGGGCATATTTGGAACAAGTTTCACATGGTCGAGTGGAGCAGAGGTCGGGATGCAGCCAGATTGGCATCGTGGGATTTTCGATGGGAACATGGCACCTTCCAAAGTTGGATGGTCCCGCTTCCCCCGCAATCAAGAATAAAGTAACAGAGAATTTGCCTCGCCCTAACCTGGAAGGTCTCATCACTCGTAAATAATCCATAAATCCTGGTTATGGATCTTAAGAAACCGTGTTTTTCACAGCGTTGTTGTGGGTTAGGTGGTTTCGGCATCTCCTTCTGCGTACTTCAGGTTGCGCCACATACAGGTTGTGCCTGTAACCGCGGAAAAAATCGCGTCCTCACACGGTCACATTGAAGCTGATTGCCCAGATGTTTGTCGTGAGACCACCCGGCGCCTTTCTTCTCTTTTGAAAAGCTTTAGCGGGGCCGAAAAATCAAGAGCTAGTAGGCCATTCTTATTCAAGACATGCCCAATGGAACTAGCAAGGATTAAGGTTTTCGCATCGTAGCACGGGTGCTTAACACCGCACCGTACAAGCCTTGTAGATGAGAATCCCATTTAACCATATCAAACCACGGATCACTGGTCCACCATTGGGATACAATCATTTACGTACAAGATAAGAGCTATGTGCGTGATATCCGGGATTTTACAAACAATGTTTTTCCAAACACAAACGAGATCTGCGTCTGGTGACGACAGTTGCCAAGAATAATGAAAGCGGCATTTTCATTTCGTTCCCCCCCCACTTTTCTCGCCTTCCGCTCGTATTGTCCACAATAGCGTTGCCTTTTGAGCTCAAGTATCTTGCGACAGAAAAGGAGAAATATGCGACCGACGTATTCTGCAGTGAAGATTCAGCAGCAATGGGTGCATAAACTGCTTCATATCGGAAAAAATGACCAAGTATCATCATGTGCAGAGTTGAAAAGCAGGAGGCAAGATTGTACTACATGCACTGTATTGCTATTATAGCCTCTTCACCTTGTTTCTTTTATCCCGGATGTTTGCAAGTAGCACGCTTCTCCCATCGTCCGTGAAATACCCATCGCTGCACACTATTCTTATTGGTTCCTGATGGATTTAGACTGTGAGTTGTTATTCGCAAAGCGGCAACGTCAAAATTTAGTGTCAAACAGACAAGAAGCGTCTGTTTCTGAATTTCTCAAGACCAGATATGATATGTAGACAACAGGTTGATCGACGGTTGCAAAAAATGATCTTGCCGGGGGTTGGCGATCCCCTTGCGCACCGTACTACAGCGCGAAATTAACCGTCAGACCAGAGTATGTAAATAGAGTCCTTACAAATACCGGCTTATTAATGCACGCTTTCTTACTAATGCTATCTGCTTTGTCAAAAGTATATATAGTACATAGCACCATAATAGTCCCAATCATCCTTATGTAGAATGGCTCATTTTCTTAAACGTCCATGCTAATAACTTGCTCGTGGAATTTCGGAAAATTAACAGAATATAATGTAAGAGAACCTCCATCTTTTTTCGCGTTATCATATGATATCTCCATAACCGTTCTGAACAAGAAAAACATAGCCGGGGAAAATCATTACAAAAAGGAGAATTCGCATGGCTGTACCCACGGCACGCCGATTGCATGCATTCTATTTAGGCATAAGCGATTTGCTAGCAGGAAAATAACTGTAACCACGTACCATGGTCTCTAATAGCCAGTCTGTCTTTCAAGTGAAGTTTTTCCTAGAATTCATGCTTATCCTGACACGTATTCGAATATGAACCGTGTCATAAAGCAATGTCTGACTGTTTACAGTGTCCTACACGAATATGGGATGCTTTATTTATAAGTTTTGTATGCTAATTCATATGCTTGGTAAGAATATGCGATAAGGGTATATCTTGTTCGCACTGGAGATCATTCGGGCTGCCGCCGCCGCCGCTGTTACTGCTTTTTCACTGTTATTTGAGAGACCTAGTGCGCATTGCTCTGTTTGCAGCGTTCCTTGTAGCCAGGGGTTTCCTTGTATGCAGCTTCAGCTTTTGCCAAGGCGTCTACGACAAACTTGAAAAGTTCAACACAGAAAGTGTGGATCTGGGATTGCTGCTCCAACTCAATCAGTGCAGCGATACCGTCGTTAGCGCGTTTGCGGATTTGATACGTATCATCCACCGCTCGCAGCCCGCTTTTCGTCATGGAAACAGCTGCAGCTACAGCATCTGTGAAGAGGAGGAATCATGTCAAAACCACCTGATTCTTTTTCGTTTCCAACAGGCAGTGGTTGTCATCTGATTTTTCTTTTTGCCTACCTGGTAACGGGCTCTTTTTTAACGTCACGGCTCCAAAAACGAGTGAGTTGACAACGAAATTGGACAGCAACGCAGCATAGTTTGTTGGTTGTTTGGGCGGAGACGAAAGTGCAAGTCCACGCACCTTTTTGAACTCGTACAGCCGCCACTCTAGAGCTCTTCTAAGTGCAGAGCCACTATGGACTGGGATTATCAGGAGTGCGCGAATTGAGAGGTTATTTATAGGGCTCATCACAAGCAGGTTTACCGCCCGCATACATGAGGTTGCTTTGCTGCTGCATTCACTTACCGGGAATTGCATACAAAATTCGATCTAGGCCCATGAGGTACAAATCCGCAGCCATCTTGTGGTTACCGCTCTGATCCATTTCGGTGGCAATGTTGATAAGTGTCAGCGCTTGCTCAACCAGCTTCTTGTCAAAGACGCCGATGTTGTTGTCATTCTCCTTGCCAGAATCATCCTGCTTTCTATTCCAGACATAGCCTGACCATATCCTGGTCAGCATGCCAGATGGTTGGTTCTTTGTCACTTTTTCGTAGGGAGGTGGAGGGCAACTGCACAGTGCCTGCACTGCGTTTGCAGGAGGGACGGTCGTTCCAAGCTTGTAGCAGGCCACGTCAACCTGTTGCTCGTCTAAAGATGAAACACGATAGGGTAACATGTGATGATTTTCAACCGGAATGCTGTTAAAAAGAGAGAGGTGTGCAAAGTGAGAAATGAGGGATGTAAAGTCTTGACAAAAGTGGAGTGTGATGACACCGTGTGTCAATCAGAAAAAGCGCAGTAATGGAAGAATGAAGAAAGGGAAGAGAAATAAAAACAATAACAACAACAAAAAAGGTATCCTTATTTTTTTCTCGCTTCTTTGCAACAAGAACTGCAAGCCTTGTGCCTCGTTCCGGAGAATGCCATGTGAAATGCACAGATGTCTTGCAGCACTCGAGTAGCACAGAGTATGAAAATCAGCATGTGAATTCCATCCATCACAGCTGCTGCGAGGATTCGTCCCCATGAGCAAAGCATTCAAATTACCGGAAGCGATGCCGGCTCTCTGCTGACGAACACATTAAATATTCTAATCTTTCATATTAAGGTGCTAGCAGCGTTTTCAAACCGATGCCCTTTGCGTCCTCTAAATGAGCTGTCTTTCTTCCTAAGTACTGTTTGCCGGTGCCCAGTTAGACAACGAAGCTGTCTCTCAAACAAAGAGGGGTATCGCAATAACAATCTGACAGATCCTTATCCAAGTGGAACGTGCCTCCATGCATTAGCATATCATGCACCAAGAACATCTTCTCAAATCTGGTCGTACAGCTAATTTGCCAGCATTAACACGGGAATTCTTGTCCAGATAAATGTAAGAATAAACGTGCGGGATGAAAGACTGGATCGTCTCAACCACGCACGCCTAGAGTATATCATTACACTATATAACATGGTCCAAACTGTCTCTAAATTTGCAGCATCTGTGTCGTTCGAGCGCCATATTATATATATGACGGCCTTACTATCGAAATGATGTAGCAAAGGTAACTTGTTACAGAAGGGATAATCGATACCAAGTCGAAAGCAGAGTCACTCCTGAATTTGTATCGGTAGTCGATTGTCGGTATCCTCTGTGATTTAAATCACGATAAGCGCGGCAAGACCCACCTTCTTCTTTAGGCGTTGCACCACAGCGTCGTTGATGAAGACAACCGATCTGTGAGGATTACCTGATTCCCAAGTGAAGATTTCGAACAGAGATCTGAGATGGCCTGCTGGAGGTGCAATGCTGTACACAAGAACCACCTTTCATGTTAGTGAAGTATGATCCTGTCTTTTTTGAATACATTGCTAACGTGCCCATTCTAGACTTTGCTTCGTCTATTTTCCTCGCCGGGGAAGACAACATACACGCTGTTGAATATCAAAATATGTGACAGAAAAATGTAGTTTTCAATCTGAGGCATTGAGAGGATTGCAGAAGAACAAGGCGTGTTAAGGGAAGGTTCTTCCATGATGATTCAAAGGCGAATATGACGTTAGCCACACTGCTCTCTCGAGCAGGAGACTTCGGTCTACTTGGGTTATCGATGAACAGCCTAGAGGTACCTCTGAAAGACCAACCCTTCAACCGCAGCATCTTCTGCTTTTCTAGTTTTTCAAGGGGTGCGTGTTTGGGTTGTAGCGCGTGATGGATTTGTCATGTCTGGTGCCATGGATGCAGCAGTGCTTGGCAAGTATGTATGGAAAAGATGAAAAGTAGGAGTACGCATGTGGATGCTTCAAAGTGCTGCTGAATCCATCAGTTCCAGCAAACCTTTGCAGCAGGTGTCCAGGCCGAAGCCGTTTGACTTGTACTATGCATAGATACTTGTAAATTTATCTATCACAGGAAATGAAGGACGAAAATTTCATCATTCACGCAACACAATCAAATCAAACTTTTGGCCGTGAAGCATCTTTTCCGGCTAAAAAATTTTGCAGCTGATGAGGGGCGAAGAAGCTTATCCTTTGGAGCGAGCTTCCTTTTTATGAATATTTTGCATGCTGTCCCCTGCATCGTTCTACCTGTTTTCTGCAAATAAAGGAAACTCTAATCAAGTAGAAGCTAGTGAAAAGCTAGGTAGCTTTGAGATGTATCCAAGACAAAAGCATTTTTCGTTCAGCTACTATAATTTTCATCATGCTTGCAGGTGACCTGAAAAAATTGCTGGCGCTTTTTTTTTTTGTTGCGGATCTTCGCTACAATGATCAAAAAATGGAGCAAGTATTTTCCATTTGATTTGCAGAGTGTCAATTATTGATGATGGTCACAGGACCTGCTCATGCTGTGGGGTCTTGGAAGCCTTTCGGCAGCAAGTTAGTTCGTGTCGCAGAGAGACTGAAAGAGTGTCCGCGTTAGGATCCGCTATTTTCCGAAAGTGTGACACATATGCCCCGCCTTTTTTCTTCGCCTGACCCGGCCATCTACATTTTTTCTTCTTCTCCGTCTCCTCTTCGTCCATTCTATGTTCACTCTAGTTTAACAACGTTATCCTCCTTACAACTTACAAGAATGTCCTTCCGCTTCAAATGGCCAGAGTTTGACAATGGTTTCTACGAAGAAGCCAAAGCACAACTCGAGGCAGCGCTCAATAAGGGCAACAAGCCAAAAAACATTGTCGACCACATTGCAGTCAAGGAACTCAACATGGGTACAAAGGTAGGCAGACTCATCAACACATTCTCCTTTAAGCTGTAAAAACCTTAACGCGCTTTTGTCAGCCACCGGAACTCGAGATACTCGAAGTAGGCGAGCTTACAACGGACAAATTTCGAGGCATTTTCAAGCTTACGTATGCAGGCGATGCATGCATTGTTTTGCAGACCAAGGTGCAGGTAAAGTTTTGTTCTGAATTCGGGCATTTGTCAAGGAGACAAAATTAATTGGGCCGTTTTCCTAGGCGAACCCTATGCATGCAAAGCGGCCTACCACCTCCGCGGCGCGACATACGCGTCCTGGCGTCGTAGCAGCTGATAAACCACTCATCGTACCCATGGAGCTCCGTATCAGCGATTTGAAATTGCGTGGCATAGTCGTTCTCGTTGTTTCCAAGACGAAAGGCATTACGCTTGTATTTAAAAACGACCCGCTCGAAAATATCGTAATCAGCTCAACTTTCGACTCTGTTGAAATCCTGCGTAACTACCTCCAGCGTGTCATCGAAGAGCAGTTACGGAAGCTGTTTCAGGAAGACTTGCCTGTCATGATTCACAACCTCAGTTTACGTTACATAGAAGAGAAGAAAGAGCAACCACCTGCTTCTCCAACCAGACCAGGGCGATTAGAACGAGCAGTCCCAACGGCCAGATCTATCGTAACCGACCCTGGACCAATGTATCATCATCATCCTGATTATTACTCCCTAGACGGCGATGATGCTCGCTCACTTCCTCCCTTCACGCCACCTACGCTGCCCCTTTCCATGTCATTCTCCGGTTACGACTTTAAAAGTATGCCCACCTATCCACTTTCTCTTCCTCGATCATACTATGCAGAATTCTTTTCCGACGACTGTGTTTCCGTATCAAGCTATTCAAACAGTGAAAGATCATCATCCATGCCATTTCGATATCATAACCGCAGCATATATGGTGGATATCCTTCCATGTTTACAGAATATGCATCCATGAAGTACTTACATCAGCATATGCACCATTGGGATGATATCTACGATGCAGACAGTACCACCGAGTACTCTTCGTCCTGCTCAACTGCATGTTCAACACCGACATCCCTGGTAGACTTTTACGCGAACGAGGCTGATGCACCGTGGTATGTCAAGGAAGGCCCCGAGATACCTTCGCTCACGCGAGAGTCGACCAACTTTGAGGTGCAGTTCACAGACGATGATGTATTACTGCTGCCATCAAGAAACGCCTTCGCTGCACGGCTAGCTCATCTTATGCGACTGCATCAAACATTATCAACTATGCTGCCTACTATTCCGCACAGTACAAGCCGCAGTTTCCCGCATGCAACTGCAGCCAAACCCGGCGTTTCCCTTTCCTCATCACGAAGACAACAACGCAAGGTCCCCAAACGGAGAGTGATTCGACTTTCAGGTTTCAACAATAGCAAAACCACTGCTACTCCACATTCATCGCAATAGCTATATAATATGACCATCCATTCTTCTCTCCTTTCTGTACAAAGTCTAGTCCCCCATTTTTTGCCCTTCATACCCTGAAGCTACGCATGTGAATACATTAGAACAGCAAGAATTTTACTACTACTACTACAAATTCATTTAATTCCCTTTTTTGCACACAAACAAAAAGGTGAAACTATTAGATCAAATTGATCATCAAATTAGCGGAGCCGACGGAATTGATCACGGTTACTTTCAAAGTATTTGCGAAGTTCGATCGGCTTGCGTCCAAGGATTTCTTCAAGATCGTTGGACACCTTGTCGACCTGGTTGCGGTTGGCCATTTCCCAAAACTCGAGGAATAAATTGATACATTGATCGTTGAGGAAGCGGCCCAAGGGGAAACTGTAAGGTCTATCGCGCTCAACGCTGCCGCGATTTGATCGGTTTTCTTCCTCGGGTCTTTCGCGGAAGCGGCGATCATCGCGGATGCCCCTGAGATACTGTTCAAGTTGGTGGCGCTCGATCTGGCGGTACTCGACCTTGCGCTCCATGCCTTCGGAAATTTCCCGCGCGATTTCCTTGCCGTTTCTGTTACGCTGAGGAGTAAACTCGTACAATTGCTTCTTGCTGCCTAGCAAGCCGCAGAATGCGCCGCGATCCTTTTGGTGCTCCTTGGCCAGTTTCCACACAGCCTCAACAACGTCGCGCACGTTGACAGCGCCCCAGCGGCAGTCTTCTTTGACGGGCAGAGCCAGCGCGTTCTTGTTCTCAATCTCGGGCCAAAGGTAGTAGAACACCTGGTTGAACATAGGAGTGCGCACGACACAGTGGTTCTCGCGGAACTGCTCCTTGACTTTTTGCTCCAATTGGTACATTTGATGGATAATGTTGCCTTCAGAAGCGCGATCGGCGGCGATACTAGAAAAAGTACATCAAACAGATGATCTCGTTACTAGATAGTTTCTTTCGGCTTACACTGAGAATATGGCCATGTGCTCGATGTTTGCTTCACGTGCAGCGCGGATAACACACTCGCCTTCTTGTCTCATTTCCCTTGAGTGTTCCGGGATAAGCATGACGGCGCGCACTTGATGCATGGCTTCCTTGAGCTTGTGCTCATCGCGGTAGTCAAGGCAAATGATTTGGCCACCCAATTTCTCAAGCTGCTCGAGTCCGGAGCGGTCGCGACATAGGAGACGAAGTTGATGGTGGCGGGAGCCTTCTTCTTGGCATGCTTCCAGGATGCGATATGCCAGAGCATAACCGAGGAAAGAGTCAACGTTTGTAATCACGCAGGCTTGTTGCTGAGACATTTTCAATATATTTGACGAGTCGATTTTTCTTCTTTAACTTGCATCTATTTATACCTTTTACGCGTTTGTGTTTTGCAAAATGTCTTTGTTATCCAAAGTTGTCAAGTGCATGCGCACGATCGCGCCTCTAGAGCTGGCAGAAACATCGTGGGACAACGTTGGAGTGCTTGTTGGTTGGTGAATTGCACGCTGTCATGATCTTGTTCGCGAGTTGTCTTATGCCTGAATGAATGCAGAACCACCATTCCCGTCTCCCAAATTCAGCAAGGTCTTTCTCACGATCGACCTGACACCTCAAGTACTGGATGAAGCCTTGTCTGATCCGCGAGTATGTGTTTTGGCTAAATCGCTTTCTTGTTGCATAATTCAGTAACATTATTTGTTTTATCGCAGGTCGGCACCATTGTCGCGTACCATCCGCCTATTTTTCGCGCCATGAAACGCTTGACACAGGCAGACGTCAAGCAAGATATCGTTATGAAGGCCGTGGCACGCGGCGTCGGCATATACTCGCCCCACACTGCATGCGACAATTGCGTAGATGGAGGTGATTATACGTCATCGTGGGAAACAGGAAAAGCTTATTTTTAAAACATGTTTTGATCTAGTCAATGATTGGTTGGCGAGTGGTCTCGGTAAAGGCATGGTACAACCCATTGTACCGGCCGAGAACCCACCCGAGGGTGAGGAATGAATTGTTATTTGTAAATTACTTGTAATATCTAATGCAAGGAAACAAAAAACAAAAATGCCTCCAGGTCACGAAGAATCCGGTACTGGGAGACTTTTCACATACGACGATCCCACACCGTTCTTCACTGTTATTGATCGGATCAAGAAGTTGACAGGATTGCCATTCCGTACGTAGGGATATGTTTGTGTTATCTTTATGGGTACTCGGTGCTGACTGCAGCTTAATAGTGAGGGTAGCCAAGGCTGAGCACGCGGATGATCTCATCAAGACTGTTGCTATCTGTGCAGGATCCGGATCCTCCGTCCTTAACCCGGTTGATGCTGACTTGTTCTTCACTGGTGAGATGGGTCACCATGATGTGCTGGCTGCACTTGCCAAAAACACATCTGTCATTCTATGTAAGTTTTGGATGTTGGACTATTTTTCTTTGTTTTCACGGTATTTTGACAACATTTCTCAAAGGCGAGCATTCGAACACGGAGCGTGGGTACTTATCGGCTGTGCTGCAACCCAAACTCCAATCTATGCTGGCCAACGAACGAAGCGAGGAAGGAGATGCAATCGAAGTAGTCGTCAGCAAAGTAGATAAAGATCCATTGACGATCATGTAAAAAGTGAAAAAAATCGTATCTATTTTAAATGAAACCGTATAATTACAGAAAACAGTTGAAAGGTACTGGATGGCACATTTTGGGTTGGGAATGGATTGGTGAATAAAAAAAAAGAAAAAGAAAGACATGGAAGCAACAGTCTTAAGATGCACGGCACAAGACTTCACCTCCAGCCTTCTTTTCAATAGCTTCGTGTAAGTCGAGCACACCACGGTTGGTGCTTACGATCGCAATCTCGCCGGGTTGCAGAGGCTTGATAAACTTTGCACGGCGTCCGCTAGCAATGCGCTTCATTTCCTCGACGGTAAAGATAACTCGCTTTGAAGGCTTGCTAATTACTGACATGGAGCTGAGCACCGGCTTGTCGTCTTTATACTTTAGCGAGAGCCAAAGTCGTCGGGTGGCAATGTTTTCGTTGGTCGTAGGGGTATACTCGGCGTCAGGTCCCAGGTGGTTGCCGCGCGCAACTGCCGAAATGAAACCTTGACGATACAGAATGTTTGCCACAGCAAGGTTCATTTTAGTTTCAGGAATGGCAATCGACTGCAATCGTCCACGGAATCCGTTTTGAATTCGAGCGCAGAGGTCGTGAATGCGTGGCATGTCGGCAGGAGAAAAGGCAATATTCAACTTGGGGGATGGGGTCTCAACTTATGCAAAGCCACTAGCATTTTTGCACGACCGCACATTGAGGGGAGGAGCATCTGGCTCCCCCTCCCCTCAGAACTTTAGTAGACGCGAAATCCGGCGGGAGCACGCAATTTATTCACCATGGTAAGTATTGCACGCGCAGGCAAAGCATACAATCAAGTGTAATTGATTCAAAAACTGGTTCAGTCGAAAAGTTCAAAGATGACAAACATTATCAACTACCGTCTGCGGATCACGCTGTCGGATTCACGCACACTGACGGGTCAGATGCTTGCGTTTGACAAGCACATGAACCTTGTACTTGCAGATTGCGAGGAGTTCCGCAAGATTAAGCCAAAGGGCAAAAACACAAAGCAACAGCAGCAAGACGAATTAGAACAGAAGCGGACATTGGGATTAGTTATTCTTCGTGGAGAAACGATCGTCAGTATAAGCATTGATGGCCCACCGCCACCGACAACTGAAACGACCTCACGTGGTCCTACATTGACGGCCGGTCCCGGCATGGGAAGAGTAAGCGACATATCTGTTTAAGAATAGCAACGGAGATATCTAAACGTCGTTGTTGTTGTAGCCCGTCGGTCGAGGTATGCCTGCAATGCCACCACCAGGCGGCCCAATGGCCGGATTATCGGGACCTGTAAGAGGCGTCGGCGGTCCATCTCCACAGGTGCGAACTTTGTTAATGCGAGGTGGAATATGATGACTAAATTGCGTCGATACTTTAGATGATGCAACCACGACCTGGTATTCAAGCAGCTCCAGTGGCCTATGGCCGTCCACCTATGCCTCCAACCGGTCAAGCAGTAAGTTTCAATAAGAGAATGATATATGTTATGATATCCAAACATAACTGTTGCGTAGCCTCCACCTGGTTTCCGTCCGCCTCCACCTGGTATGCCTCCACAGAACTTTAGACCGCCACCACCTGGATTCAGACCACCCGCACCTCCCGGTGCACCGGGAACGCCACCACCAGGTTTCAGACCGGGCATGGTAAGCGCATTTTTTTTTTACAAACGGAAGGGAAAGTGGATAGATAGACTTACCACTTGTGTTTTAGCCTCCTCCAGGCTACCCACATCAGGGCGGACCTGGCATGTACGGACGACCACCACCCCCTCCGCCACAGTAAAAACGTATACGCACGCACGCACGGCGATAGTTTTACGAAAAAACACAGAAACCCTTGCACTTTGGTTTACAACTCAATCAGCAAACCGTGTATGTTCCGCATTCAATTAAACTATAAGGATGAGCGCGAATACTTTTCAGTTTTGCACTGGAGGACGACTCTTGAATGCTGTGAATATAGGAGAGTAGTTCACCAGATTGTATTACATTTGCATAGTGATTGAGAGGGGTGTGCCAAACAAAACGAGGGAATGATGTACACGAAAATCTATGATCTCATGAGGACATTGACATGGCCTTTGCTAATACGAGCGCTGTCGCGGAATCTATCGCTATCATGCAGTTCTTCAACGCGGCTTAAGCCAGTAATGATTTTGTTCCTGGAACCTAGTGCACCCGAGACGACGAGTTCTTCCACAAGTTCTCGGCTGTTCTTGATACAATCAGGCACGCTAACTCCCCAGTAACTGGCTCCAGTAACACTTAGCGAGTGCCCAAAGTTATTTTTCACAGCAAAGTGCAGCTCCTTGAGACATTCTTGATGTCCGACTAGATACTGAGGAATGCATTTAGCTTGCAAGTGGATCATAGACTGTACAGGCTGGGCATCAATTCCCAAGTAGGATTTCATGGATTGGATAGCTTTGTCGTATGCATCTTGCGGGTCGAGCTGCTCGATAGGCGCATTAAAAGCCTGCGACCACTGGTGACCGCCCATCATGACGGTCGCCTTTACAAAGTTGTTCGAATCTTGGCCCTTGATAGCATTTGAATCAAAGACCACCCCCAAAGTGCCTGGAACAGGTACTCTGTACTTGGAATCGGGATGCGGTGTCAAGAATCCAAATCCGTCAAGATCCAACTTTGCTGTATCTGGTGTATATGCAAGGTTTACGACAGCAACGTCCACTGATGGGTTCGCAGAAAGGTGAGGAAGCGGTTTTGATGATGATGACGAAGAAGAGGAGGAGGAGATAAGAGTATCGAGAGTTTTGGAAGGTAAGGCAGAAATAACATGCTCAGCGTGGAAGGTTTGCTTATCTGTGGTGATCTATCCAAATTCTGGAGTGTTAGATATATGCTTGCAAAGTAATATTACTATTTCTCTTACCTTGCATTCTTTGTCACCGTTAAAGTCTAGTTTGCGCACGGGTTCACCCATGACTACTTGTACATTATCCTGTGCTTCCAGCCAACGCCGCAGACGGTGCGTCAATGCCTCTGTCCCGTCCTTGAAGCCAATGACACTCTGCTGTTCCATGTCTGCAAACCAGTCCGGATCGTCTTTGCGTGCGCGCGCGGCCATACCACGTTCTCTGAATCTTTCTGACTTTGCACCGCCTTTGAGCATTCCTTTGACAATACTTCCATAGACATGTTCGTTGTCATAAAGAAGTCTTAGAGTCGATTTAACAGAAAGTTGCTTGATATCGCCGGCGTAGATACCATGTACGATTGCACCAACGAGATTCAATGCTACGTGCTCGTTGAATCTTCGCGCTACAAGAGAATAAATGGATTCGTCTTGTACTTTGCTGACCGGTTTGAATGGTTCCAAAAGGATAGATGACAGCACCGATTTCATGACGTCGGGTTTATGAAAAAGAAACGAACGCAGTGAGTTTGGTAGAACGTTGATGTGATCGTTGTAATAGACGTATCTGTTTTTCGCAGAAGGGTCTGTCTTTGGCACTGCAATGATATCTTCATCCAGTTGGAGATGTTTAATCTAATATATTGTTTGGGAACATAATCAGTGGGGCAGGACATGTATGCTCCTTTCTTCCTCCCTCCTCCTCACCATTTCAAGCGTTACAACTCCACTGGTAGAAACGGGTCTGAGACTGCGAGGGCCGGCTTCAAAGAGGATACCGTGTTCCTGTGTCCGTTGACTGCGAATCCAGCCTCCACAGCGATCGCTGCCTTCAATGAGCACGATTCGCGTCTTCGGAGAAGCAAGCCGAGCGAGATAGTACGCAGCAGAGAGGCCAGATATTCCTCCTCCTAGTACTGCAACGGTTGTCATGCCTTGCTGCTGATCTTCCAGGTTCAAAAGTGCCAGGCGCAGCTATTGCCCTTTTGGTGCGCATAAATAGGATGTCCGCTCCTATCCAAAGTGCTCACGATACAAAACGAGTACACGACGCTATATGCATCTATTTGTCAAAACCTTCTATTTCTACTCTGCAATGAGAATTCTCAATGCACCAATTGTTGTCGCTTACCTGTAGAGTTCTCTATTTTGTTACAGTGCATAAAATCTTACTATACATAATATACGGATTGCATCTAATTTCATCTTTGACATGATTAGAACAGAGAGCCTATACATTAGAGAATCGTAAACAATTGAGGATAAACGGGTTTGCTCTATTGGACGATAATGATCAATCCACGTCGACCAAGCAAAAATCATTCGCTGACCGGGGGTGAGTGCGAAGGGCAATCAAGCGGGCACCAGTGCAATCGGACTTAAACCCCCCAACTCTCAATCTCTGCTGTCGTCTTTCTCACTCAAAAAGGTCAACCTTTGTGTGCACACTCACACACCGCTCACGCTTACAAACATACACATATACAACAACTTACTCCTCACAACAATTTGATTCTCATTTCCTCTCGACATCCGTAACAATTGAAAAATAGCATCTCTAAAGACGATCACACCCAGCGTGAACATGTCAGACGAAAAGGGCATCCGGGAAGTGCCAGATGCAGACACTTCAGATCAAGTTATTCGATACTCCACGCGAGTACTCTTAGCACTGCACAACAGTCCTCTTGTTGCCAAACCGGCAGACATGCCTTCTATATCTACATGGTTTGGGTAATATATCAATCGAACGAAGCATTGTATGGTGCTAGGAGAAAGGAGCAAATGGGATGTTGACGTGGGATCCCAATTTTTTAGCGACGACGCCGAAGTTCCTAAAAACATTCTAAATGGTACTGTCACGTCTCGAATATTAGGTAGGCTTCTTTTAATGCTGTTTGCATTTAAGCAACATGACGCTGAAGCATTTATTCCTTCTATTTTTTTTCTTTTCTAGCGAACCCAATAGATAAAAACATTCGACTTGCACCCAACAAATCCGTGTTCTCTTCTCCCTCTTATGGAAAACGCACAGAAGATGGTAAATCATCACAATCTACCCAGCAACATCACAGCAATCGCCATCGTCACAATGTATGTATTGGGGGGAAAATGGCAGATCGAAAGTATCTGTCGAAAAAGGAGACGTTAGAGAGAGCTAAGGAACTCCAATTTAGCTGCATGACTCGAGACTGAATAACCGGGATGGCAAGCATATGCGAAAAACAACAGGTCAGCGAAGCGTTTCTCCATCAAGTAATATCAAACGCAATCCCCATGATCGCGGTGGAGCCAATCGAAGAGACAGTAAGTACAATAGAACCTGTCTTGCCTATTGCATAAATAATTTAACCGGTAATTTTTTAGATCGCTGCAGAAGCGGTGTTGGCGAGCAACTTGAAAGAAACGGTACGCATGAAAAGCTGCCAGAGTGGATGGATTACACGCCTCCCGACCAAAGTGTCAAAAACGAATCCTTGGAATCTGTGTCTTACGAATCTGATCTTGCTGCCGCTTCCCTTGGATACGACCTGGAAGCGTGGAAATCAACTATGAAGCAAAAAGATGGGTTGCACAAGGAAACCGTCCCAGCGTCAGCACCGGCGTCACAGCTGCCAGGATCGTTCTACGCCGTCTCAGGTAAACTCAAACATATTAGGTTGTATCTTTCAATGGATTGCATTAACACGTAGTAGCTCCCGAAGATAAGGAGAATATCGAAAGGATGCTGAAGTTCGACCTGCAAAAGATGGATGTTGGATCTCCGTCTAGTCTAGACATGTTGAGCCCTTTGATCTTGGATGCTACAGCTACACCGTCACCTGTATCTCGTCGTGAACGTGGGTCGCGTTTTGCAAAGTTTTTTGCAAAACGCGAGGAACAGGATAAGCAAGCTTCAGCATCGCCGCCTGCACCACCAGGCCATGGAAAGTCTATCTCGGTTAACGAACTCTTTCAAGGTACCATCGGTAACGTATCAACTCCCGAAAATATACCATCGGCCGCGCAATCGACATTATCGGACATCCGTATGCTGTCAGAGGAGGATGTATTGAGGACGCTAGGTGCTAAAAAGACCTCGGCAGCTACACCTCCAGCAGAAAATGAAAAGCCTGAACAAGATGCCATGGGTTTCGACAAGGTACTCAAGATCTTGTCGCAACCAAAGGTACGTAGATTTAGCTGTGTATTGTAACACGGTGCTGTCATATTAAAAGAAAATCATCTTTAGCCTACCGTCCCAGGCGCAACCAAGGATCCTTCTTCATCCAGCGCCGTCCAGTCTCCAGCTCTGTCGAAGGATGAGCCCGTTGATAGCAACCAGCCGGAGAAAGAAAATGTGAAAAATCCCAAGCTTGCTCGCTTGTTCGAGTCCCGGAGCGCAGCAACGGGAGCAGCGCTGCAATCGGATGACTCCGTCCGAGAGCTAGAACCATCCAAAGACGAAGAGCCTGCTGCTACACAGAAGCAACAAGAGATTCCTCAGACCAACGAGAATATTGAGAATGCACAATCGCAGCAAACTCCAAAGACGAAGCTTGCCACTAACTTATTTGCCGGAAATCTGCCGACTTCGGTGTTGCGACAGATGAGTGCTCGATCTTCTGCTGGATCTCCATCTACGATATCGCATAAATCATCCAAATCGCTCTCGGTAACCGGGGCATCGCCTTCTTCGACGCACCGTTCCCCGGTGATCAATAGAACGGTTCAGCAACCACAGCAGCAGCAGCAGCAACAACAACAACCTTCCCCAGTAGCTCAAATCCAACAGATACCGGGAACGTTGCCCTATGCACCTTCTCCCTTACTGCAGCATCAACAGCAACAACAGCCACGATATTCCCCCAATTCGACCGGTCATCAGCTGCCCTTGGGCCGACCGTTGGAAATGGCTTACAGTGCAGGGCAAGGCCAGCAAATGGCGCCTCCAATGCCCTTGTCGTTTGGTCAGGGCATGCCTATGATGCAACCCATGCCACCACCTCCTCACCATATGGGAGGACCGATGCTTCCACCCTTCCCACCCCACGTCCGACCGCAATTCGCGCCTAACAGCATGCCTCCACCGCATATGATTCCTCCACAGATGCTTGCAAAGAACCAAGGATGGGATCGTCGATAAATACAGACAATAAATCGTCGTGGAGACAATAAAAATGGATCATGTTTGCTACTTGGTGCTGAATGCTACTGTACAGATTTTGGAGCCACTATGTCCACCAAACGAGAACGTGGGATATTTGACATGCGAGTGATATACGAACTCTGATGATTGATTTGCGTTGGTTTAAACATGTACATGAGAATTCATTCATATCTGCCTTACCGGAACCAAACAATTTAACAAGTTCGTCCTGAGTCCAGTTGCAACTGGTGATTAGGACTAAGCCTTGAGGTTTAATAATTTTGCGCACGGCCGATACGTATTTCTGGCGAGCATCAGGCAACTCTGGGTTCAATGAAATGGCATCAAACGTGCCTTTATCGAGGATGACATCGAATTGCGCATCCCAAGTGCCAGCCAGCAAATCGACAGTGTCGTATTTAATGAAGCCATATTCTCGTTGCTGAGCGACAGATTTTGCCAACGTGATGGCTGCCTCCGAGTAATCGATGCCATGCAAGTTTTTGTATCCTTCAGCTGCCAACTCGAGCAGCAAGTGGCCATTGCCGCAACCAAGATCGACAATGCTGGATTGAGGATCGGTGACATGATCGCAGACCCACTGCACCATTTTTTGGACGCTTTCTTCGCCAAACCTGATGTCGCATAAATGTATCAGCGTCCGCAGTTTCGCTGCAGAGAGCGATCTGTTCTCGCTCTTTACCATATCTCGCCAATATCGCCAATCTCGTTAAAGTTGGTGTTTTCGCGATCATACACGGCGTCCCAACTATTTATTGTCGGCAACGGGGAAAAGAACAAAGTTGTACACTCGTAAGTAACTCTTGATTACGGCCGATTAGAAACTAAAGTACTTGCTAGGCTTTGGTTCCCAACTCTGACGTTTCAAAGTCGGGTTGATCCATTTTGGAAAATAGCAGAGAGAGAGGGGGGAAGAAGGAACAAACACCGACTTGTCCTTCCATATATCTCTTGATATCAGCCTCATTATCTCGAGAATACCAACCTGCAAGGCTAAGATGCAATCGATGTATCCGTTAGACTGTAAGTATGCTGCAAGGCATCAAGTATGGAGGTGCTGTTGGCTATAGTGGTTCCAGCTCTGTCGTGCTAGTGTCCTAAATAATGGCACAACATGTCATGTAAGGCACCAAAATAATGCGTGTCATTTTACATACAATGAAGCGTTCCAAGTCCAATATTGCGACCTGCCCATTCTTCAATGATCATACTTCTCAAGACAATCTTTGATGATGTGAATGTTTGGCTTCAAACCGACGCACTTATGACAACGGCCACTCGTTTCCTTCTCCAACAGAAATTCTGAAACTCAATCCGGTCAAGTATCGTGTACATATCAACATAAAGCGTGCCAATCAGACTGTCAATAGTTTTCCGGTCCATCCGGTGCATAGATTTGGAGTTATTTATGAAAACGATCTCTTTTTTTGATCAAAGGTAGTAGCTTGCGACTGTTGTTCAAAGCACACATTGCGAATTGCAGCTGAATTTTCTGTCCTGATTTACGTACAGAAACAGGAACAGGGTCTGTACGCAAATCACGCACTAGACTATGTAAATAATGCCAAATAGATGAAAGGCTGAATGGATCGGATAAAGACTAAGAACCGAGCGGATCGGAGGAGTAGTGATATAGAGAATAGAACAGCGGATAGCTTATTGGAGTCATCTTTATTATTAGTGGAGATGAGAGCCTTTCTTCAACAGAACGCATGCATTAAAGGCTATATATGATAGAAAACTAAATATAAACCAAAGGCAGAAAGAGGAGAGCAGAGCAAGAAGATGGGGCGATGTTTGTACATGCTCACTGTTAAAGTATGTTTGGTAACCCAAGATGTTAACAGGATATTCCAGTGATTTGCTAAATTCCTCTCATAATCTGTTAATTGATCAGAGTGTCAATTCTGTAGATAGTGAGTAGCTTAAATTGGAAAAGATGTCTATCATTGCAATGTGAAACGCCGCTTTCATTGCATGTTGGACGAATGTTCTGCTCAATGGTCGGAGATTCCCCAATAATAGATTTCAATTCACGAGCCACGGCACGTTCAACTGCAAATCCCCTTTTCCACCGCTCTCCTTCTCCTTCCACGCAAACTGCAAATGTCGTCGCCACAAGTCCCTGTCAAGAATGAATCCGATGCCGATCAAGACGACTTTTTAATGTCGTACCTGAATGCGGATTGTCTGGCAACAGACTGGCCTGCCCTGAAAGTCGATCCGCCTTCACCGCCTTACTCTACATCCTCCACCGATGACATGAAACCGCAACCGCTCATTGACGACAGTGCTAGCAACCATTGGTTTGCAGCACACAACGAGGCAGCCGCTGCAGCTGCCATGGCTTTGCCTCCAGAACTCTTTTTCCAGCCGTTTATACCTCCAACGGCCTACGTACCTCAAGCGCTGTCGTCCCCCGATCGTTCTGGCTCGTCGTCCTCGTCAGACAGCGAACAACAACCGCGAAAAAAGCGCGGGAGAAAGAAGCGAGACTCCAATGTTAGCATAGCACCTGCACCGCTCAAGCCCATTGCTCCTGCAGCCATAAACGCCCCATTCCCGCCTGTAAGCGTTGCTCCTGCTGCAGACACGAATACCACAGCCAGCGATACCAGTTCTCCTCCACCTCCACCATCAATTCCATCTCAACCTTCAGCACAGAAACAGCAGCAGCAGCAGCCGCAACAGCAACGGCAGAATTCTTCGATAGATTCAGAGGAAGCACAGAAAGCCGCAGCGATAGCCAAGCGTCAAGAGCGACTGATCAAAAACCGAGCAGCAGCTCTGTTGTCTCGAAAACGGAAACGCGAGCACCTCAATCAACTGGAGCAGGAACGCCAGAATCTCTCTGTAGAGAATGAACAATTGAAGCAGAGAGTTGCAATGCTAGAAGCACAAGTGGATAGTTTACAACGTGAGAATCAAGAGTTACGAACGAGGCTCAACGAACCTGTTGCACCGGGTGCCGCAACCAAACATACCAACAACAGCAGGACAACGGGAGTTGTGTTTATGGCAAGTACACTGATTAGCATTTTTCTCACCATCATGCTAACTTTCTGAGGATCAAAAAAATAGATCCTGCTCTTCTCGTTTGCACTTTTCTCCTTGCCCGCACGCACTGTTGACCGACTCACTGTTGGTGGAGGGACTGCACCGCCCTTGTCTCTTGCAGGCTCGAGGTGAGAAGAAGTAAACTCGATGGATGTTTATTTGTTTTGCTGACCGGCGGTGAATTTCTTGCAGTTCTGTGGATGTGTCATTTTACCGAGCGCGGGCAACGTTGGACAGCGCGCCTGTGCGCCCGAGTACCACGACTACCAAAGACCTTGCACTGATTGATCCGGTGCAGCCACATGCACTTCAAAACTGGCTCGAGGGTAAACTGACAAAGCAACAGGAGCAACAACAACGGCAACAAAGAGGATCATCGCAAGAGTTGATGAAGTGGCCGCCGCAACAACTTGCTGCAACGGAAGCAGCAGCGTCGCCAGCCCAAATTTACTTGTATTCCCCTGAGTTCTCTCAGGTTGCACCTGTAAATGATTCGTCACACAGCGAGGACGTGGCGGACAATATCCTGAACAACAGCGGCAATCCGATTTTGTCGCTAATTTCCCCGTTTGAAGCCAATTCGACATTCTTGCAAATTGATGTCCAGGTCCTCGGCTCTCGTATCATCGACAGCAACTTGTTTCAGTGCCCGCACGCTACTTCACTCGTACCTGACGACGACTTGCTCTGCCGACCAAATACCCAAATGATTACCAACGAAACTGTCAACGCTGATAGAAAGCCTATTGAACGAAGCGACAAGCGCCTTAAAAAGGATATACGGCGGAAACTTGCTGGACAGGAGCGCGCACGCAAGTTGGCGCGAGTTGTAAGCCCCTAGGAACAAAAAGAAAAAACATGCATGCATAGTGTCAATCGTGTAAATACAAAGTCTCTGTCTGTCGAATACATACCCGCAGTTTGCAATGTTCTGCTACATTCTCTAACAAATCATTTGATGTCTATTTAAACTACTATCTTCAGAAGCCAAGAACTGCAAAAAAAAAAAGATGAAGGCATCGGTGTGTCGGATGGGAAGATGCTGATTTCTGCCCAATAGAGAGAAGGATCAAGGGCGCCCCAAAACTGGATTTAATGTAATGCCATATTCGCTCAAAAGAGTAAGCTTTCATTTATTGACAAGCAGCAGTGTATGATCTGCAGGTACCCATCGCAACCATGCATGGGTTGCATAGCAACAATAACTTCAATGGCTTAGATGTTCGTGTGATGTACACCGGGTATTCAATGGGAGGTTGCTAAGGAATCAGATCCACCAGGTTAGGTCGCAGCAGCAGCAGTTCTTCTGTTGGGTTTTTTCATGTGATCTGACTTGACTTGGTGGGGCTTCCCCTCCGACGCATTGACTTTTTTCGCAGGAAAATCGTACGCTTACTTTTTCTGTCTCTGTCTGTATCCTTTCCTTTCCCCTCCCTCCCTCCTCAACCGCAATGTCCTCCGGCATGCCAGCCTTGCCACCCTCATACTATGAAAACTTTGTAGAGAGCTTGGCCCAAATTATCTCGAAGCTCCTGACTGACAAGGAGACTGAGGCCGTCCTGGCCTCCATTCGTTCATTCCAGGACAAGCTGAAACGGCTGAGCAGGTAGGCACGACACAGCGCCAGAAAAACCCACCTACGTAGTATCAACTAGAAGAAGCTGTGCCTGACCGTCCTTTCATTGAAGCCAAAACTTGACACGTTTGCAACTGGAAGCCGCCGCCAGAGAGAAACAGTTGCGTGGCGCCAAGTATTGTCAGCATGAAGGGAAAACGTGCACCCAGAACTGGGTACGAGGATTTCTGAAAGCGTTTGTGGTTGGCTACAGCATCAAGTATTTGTTGGGCATTTTGCCGCCGTTGTTGACGGGCAAGGTCTTCAAACGGTAAGGAAAGCTTGGTCTGAACCACCACACAGTTGGCAGACAAAATCAATTACCGCTTACTTAATACCACCTCTTTATGTAAAAGCCCTGGGATCTTGCGACAAGTTGCTGGAAGGTAAATATCGCGTTGATACTGTTGTGAAATATGTAACGAGTTTGATGTTAACGCGTGCTCTGTGTACAATGGTTGCTAGGGATACAGCAATGTTTGCATTGTTCTTGAGCACCTTCCTGAGCAGCTACAAAGGTGTACTATGTCTCATGCGCCGTATACGTAAAAGCGCTGACCCCAACGCAGATCGTCTGAATGCTTTTGTTGCCGGTGCTGTTGCCGGCCTGTCGCTCATAATTGACAAGGATAAACGGCGGCGTCAGTCCATTATGATGTATCTCCTCACACGAGCCATCCAGTTCACCGGTGCCTTTTTGATGAAACAATGGGCCATAGCGCGAAAAGCCAGAGCCAACAGAGAGCTAGCAGAACTCAAAGAGAAAATCGATCGCGAGGGATTCGCTCCCGACGAGCCTCGGCAACTGGTCGTGAAAAAGAAGTGGGATGATCACCTTGCCAAATTCCTGCAACGCTGGGCCGGTGTTTTTGTCATGGTGATTGCCAACGTACAAATTATTTACGCATTCCTTTTCCATGCCGATACGCTTCCTAAATCCTACTTTGGATTCTTGCTTACTCACTCTGGATGGAAAGGCAAGTTTGGAAAGATGGCTTCGCCCCTGGCACATACCATTGGAGAAACTGTCGACAAATTGTCTCAGGATACCGGACCTATCTGTATGCCAGAAGGAACGACCAGCCGTGAATTTATCGCGAAGAATGTGAGCTCCAACGTTGCCACCATCATTCCACCAAATATCCGGCACAAATATATCATGTGCGCTCTGCAGCATCCCTTGGAGCCGAGCTGTTCTCGTGATAAGCTCAATCTTTTCCGCGATGAGTATATCCGAGCACTCAAGCTTTATGTCCCTCTGAATGTGGTAAGTATACTACTAGTTTATGAAAAGATAGGAGAAGGTTAGATGAATCTATTTCTGTCGCTAATACCATGCTGCTTCCTATATTTCTGGTAGATCATGACGCTTGTCTTTAGGTCGGCACAGATGAAGACCCAGTAAGTTCTAGCTTGGCTTCTTTACTGGTATCGGCGGTTCCAAAAATTAATACCACGATTTTACTTAGACCTGGCACCGTATTGAGTAAATTCTTATACTCTTGCGCGCGATCAGGATTCTTCCTAGCCATGTATGTGACCATGGCATATTGCACTCCCTGCACACTGCGACCTATCGTCGGAAAGGAAAGACACTGGATATACATGGTAACAGGCGGTGTCGGTGGTGCCATGACATTTTTGGAAGCGCGCGGCCGTCAACTAGGTAAGTCGTTTAAACCGAGAAAAAAATTCCAGGATGAGCTAACTGTAAATATCAGAATTGGGTCTCTACTGTCTTACACGAGCCATGGAATCCTGGTGGAAAGTTGCTGTGAAACGCGGATATGCACGAAGCTTGCCTTACGGCGATGTGGGTCTTTTCATGTTGGCCATGGGCACCTTGATGACCATGTATCAAAACGATAAGGATACCATTAGCTCTCACTACTTGGCTGTCATGACCCGATTCTTTGGACAGAACTAAAAAAAAAACCCCAGAAAGATATAAAGAAAAGACAAGGAGATATGACAAAATGCATTGCAATCCCAGCCCCTTATTTCAAAAGCTTGTCCTATATATACTTACGAACAACCGTCGTTGTCGGTCATGTAACTTTCTTCTGTAGCAGCACCCCCTTTTTCCTATTTTGGTTCTTTTTTGCTATATGTTCTTAACTGTAATCTTTAAACTATCTTCTACAGGAGTTCCAATAATATGTAGTCGAAACCTGTTATTTCAAAACTTTTGGAAGATCCGGGCATGCTCTATGTATCCTCTATCTGAACCCTCGCAGTGCATTGTGATATAAGTATTCTGCAACAGTACCATAATAAGCATCGGTTAGCACAGCAGATTCAAGAAAATTTGGATACCAGGACTTCATCATATCTTCGTGGAATTCTTGCCGTCTAATTACAAACGGCGATTCCTTGATATAGATGGGGCAATGCTGGCTGGTGTCTTTAGCATGCCTCCTTCAAGAGCGGATAACAAGCGCTCCAGAGTCTTTGAAACTTTTTAATGAACTTTGAAAAATATTATATGTGATAGTCTGCTCACAGAATTGCTTATAATAGAGAAATATATAACTGCGGCATGAACTTTGTTTCGGAATCCGCCCGGAGACACCCGTTTCCGCATATGCCGTACCTCGTCAACGAACCTCTACTGCGCAAGACGTTCATTCGACAACAATGACAGTCGCCAACTCCCTGTTAGCGACTCCACTTACGCGGGCATTGCGTATAAGTCTTCCAATAATCCAAGCTCCCTGTGCAGGGCACACGACACCTGAACTCGTCGCCTCTGTCAGCAACGCAGGCGGTTTAGGATCCTTAGGTGCCGCCATGATGTCTCCTGACGCAATGAGGGAAGCTGTACGGGCTATTAAGCAGAAAACCAAGCAACCTTTTGCAGTAAACCTCTTCGCTCGAGAACCTCCACCTACCTCTGCAGAGCTACAAGGCGAATATCCTAAAGTAGATCAAGTCCTAGATGTGATACGCGGCGAGTTAAATCTGCCAAAGCCCTCCAGCTATACTATGCGCTCTCCACCGCTCGAGAACCAGATAACTGTTATACTTGAAGAGCGTGTTCCTGTAGTGTCATTTACATTTGGTCTCCTGCCCAAAGATGATGTAGATCGCCTGCGGAACGCCGGAGTGTATCTCATCGGTACAGCGACGACAGTCGAAGAAGCATTAACAATCGCTGGTCTGAACAGCACTGCTTCTGAATCTTCACGGAAGGAGGCGGATGCGATAGTCGCACAAGGAATTGAAGCTGGTGGCCATCGAGGTGCGTTCCTGAAAGGCAGCATGGAAAAGCAACTACCCACCGAGCAGCTGCTCAAAGAAATCCGCGCTGCATTTGCGGCTCGAGGTTCCTCCGACATACCTCTCATCGCTGCAGGCGGTCTCAGTAACGGCAACGATGCTGCGAGAGCATTGTTCGATTGGAAGGCGGATGCCGTCTGCCTAGGCACGCTGTTCATGCTTTCAGCCGAATCCTCGACGCCAGACGTGTATCGACATGTACTGTTAGAATCCCCCAAATCGACTCGTCTCACTAGAGGTTTGTCCGGTCGGTTTGCACGGGGATATCCCAACGAGTTTATGGTTCGCATGGATCAAGTTACCGCGCACGTGCCATCATATGACATCCACTCTGCTCGAACTAAAGACATCGTCGCTTATGCTAACCAAAACAAGGATTCAAATTTCATGATGCTTTGGTCGGGCACAAATTCGAAAGAGGCTGGAAAATACTCGGAAAATGGAACTCTTCCAAGTGCAGAGATCATGCAAAAGTTAGTCACCGACATTGAGGCGTTTGCCGCAGCGAATCACTAGATTGTGGTATTCTGCCTATCTGCAGTCCGTCATCGTCGTCGATTATGAAAATAAAAATGAAGCTCCAATTACTGCCGAATTCTATTTTGTGAATGAATGGCCAGTGCGAATAAAGAAAGTAACGAACAAATGTAGCACTGATAGTGAGAAAAACGGAGAAATAGGAGAGGAAAGGTAGAAATGGAACAAGGACTAATGTGTACATAAGTTGTGTTAGCGTAACTAGCTACTTCAGATTTAGTAATGCTTGATCTTTGGCTAGAAGTCTATTCAGCGGCTGCAATTCAGTGTTGATAAAAGTTTGCTGGTGCAGTTTCCATGCGATCGAAGGTCGCGTATCATCGTCAACCATAATATATACAATATAAAACGATATCATCGCTGACCGAAGACAGCGGAAATTGATGGGGGTGGTGGAACGTCAAGGCCAGCAAACCACCAGGTAGGTCGTCGCCATGACAATACTTTTGGCTTGGGTGATGGCGAACGTCGAGAGAACTCTTTACTGAACGAGTCGCGACTATTGTTTAGTTTTATCTCGTAGAGATTCGCGAGATGATCAACTTTTTCCTTGAATGCTAGCAACGCTCCCAGTGTTTCTCTCGTAGTTCGGATATCTCATGCAGGCCAGCGGGGAAATGGAACGTGCAGACCGGTCGTGCAATGTACAGTCAGTTGCGGGTGAGCTCCAAACTGACGAAATCCGCCTTCAAGCCTGGCAGACGTGATTACCAGATGTATTATATTCTATTCATGGAAACCAAGCCTACCACATATCTGAATTACAGGTACAAGTACCTGGTGAGAGTCGCAACCAGCAGAGAACGTTCGATCTGCGACTTCCTTAGCCTCTACCAGAAGCTTGGCGTGATCGTGCCGTAATTTCCTTGATCTGAAATATCTTGCAAACTCAGCCACAGCAAGGTCGTGAAGAGTTCGCTCTCGTTTTAAAACAAGACGAAGGTCAACCTTAAAACTGGCTTCAGGTCCTTTCGGTTCGTCATCGTAATGTAAACGTGGGATTTCAGACTCTTCCCTGCGAAACACTGCCTGCAGTCGAAACCGTAGCAGTCAACTGCTTAAGCTTTCAGGAAGCGGTACCAAATCAGTTGGATATCTGAATCCTCAAAATGGATTTCAAAGACCTGTCCCCATAGTTTGATTATAGTGTCATATTCAGTCATTGATTTAAGGCCGTTGATTTTGTTTTTGTAGACAAATGTATCGATCCTATAAATGGAGTAGTTGTTATCATGCTACGACCGCTGCGATTGTCTTAACAAACGTACACGGTTGCTATATTTTCATGACTCGAGCTTCGAGATCAGACTGTTTGAGCTCTCCCTCACGAGCTTTCTTGTATGCGTCTTTCTTTTTTGACATCGCTAACTGCTCTATCTGCTTCAGATCTTGATTGTATTGTTATCGATCAGGCTTGCCAATGGTAACAGTTCAATCTTCGAAGGAAATTGGCGAACGAGATCGGCCCAGCCATCTCGAAGAAATGTCATATGACCTTCTTTGCAGCTATTTGAAGATGAGATTTATTAGTTCGCACCAGCTGGCATGTTGCACCAAATTTTACCATACTGCCATTTTTTGTGTGTAGTCGAGGTTCTTGTAAACATTGTAACCTCGGAAGGCATGCCACTTCAGCAGCGTTCCGACCGATTCAGTTTGGTTTTTAACGTACACATCATCTTGTTCCTTAAAGACAGTCACGGTGCCGAGGATGACGACTGCGATGATGTTTGCACTGTTTTGACATCGCTATTGTTCTCGATTCTTGCCATCCCGCGCTTGTGTACCGAAGCTGCATCCGGAGTGTAGGCTCCAGTTGCATTATTAATAATCTCTTCAGCGATATCTTCGGGATCTTTTCTTTTCGACATTTTTACAGTCGGTAGGCAGAAAAAAGGTCTGGAGAAAGACCATTCATTCGCAACTGGTGCGGACTATCAACAGCGTGGTCTCCCCTGCCGCGTCAGGCCTAGACTCAGCGGATTCACTAATGCGTAAACTTGCCGTTGTCCGCTCTGTTTAATGCTGCTAAACAGCTTCTCTGTCAGAACGGAGGAGGGCCTATGCGTTAGAAGCGGGATGCTTTGGGATGCCTGAGCCAGCGGATGGCTAAAAGCAAGCAGGTGATTGATCGCATACGAACGGGCTGTATGGAAGGTTCCCTCGGCGAAGCAGCATGGCTTGGGGGTTGTACTCTGATACTTGCTGGAAGGTAGAGCTGAAGTTCTGCCCTTCCTGGCCATCTATACTTTGTGAGGCGATGTCGGGCAGTTATAAAGGTAGATCTTTCACCCTTTGGGCATGGCATGTTTACTAACTTCAAGAGTCACGAAGGTAGCCGTTGAATACTTGCTGCTATCCGTTCTGTTTAATGCTGTTGACTAGTTTGATGCTAAGTTTTCAACGTTGAATTAGCTATCATTTTTAGTACCTGTATGTCCTTCTTGTTATATTCCTTTTAAATAGTATGTAGACTAATCTGGGGCGTTGTTTAAAAGAACGTCTTTCTGCGCAGAGATTGCGCAGTATGATTTGTTGTTGGGACACAAATACACTCTGCAGTTCTGATTTCTTTTTTTCTTTTTTTAGAAGGGATATCTGAACTATACAAAGTACTTGGTGGAAAAAAGATATACATGTTGTTGCTGGAAAGGACTATGCAAGGAGGATGATGGGATTATTAATGCTACATTGGGTTTATGTTCCATGATATCATCTGACTCCATAGTTTATTGACCTCGGCGGCATTTGTGGCTGATAGTAAACTAGAGCAGAAACTTGTTGGTTTGTTATGGAAGATGGTCTGCAACCACACTGTTGTTCTGGTATTAGTAGTTTTCATATATTGCTGCTTGATCAGAACTGTTTATATTGGCTGACTTCCGGCGAATGGGAGGAAGGCACGGGCTGCTTTGTTAGGTGCTGGAATGGAGACTTGGATGTTACAACATCAGGACGGACAGCTGGCAGTGCCGGATTGATGTTTTTAAGTTTTGTCTGCAATTTACAGTGCTAGCAAGATGGATTGATTACAAATTAATGAAAACAGTGCCAACACACGGAAATTGAACTAGAGGCATTGTAAACGGGGCGTTACTTAAGCGCCAATACCAACTTGCATACGTATGTATTGGAAAGCAAAAGACAGCCAGCAAACATATAATCCGGGAGAAGGCGCAGGAATATTCCTGTTTAGCTATTTTATATCTTTGATTTGTTCTTATCTAGTACTTATTTCCAAATAATAAATTCGTGTCATCCTTTTCCTGTTTGGGCGCTCCACGCTGAAACTTTGCCACGCGCCGGGGCAATGATGACCTTACTTTTCTATCTCACAAGACTATTGAATCTAATTGGATTAACTGCTATCATTTTCATTATTTTGTTGCAAAAGATCGTGAAGAAAGGATAAAAAGCCTGGTCGGCAAAGTTTGTCGCTTTGCAATTAAAGCTATTAAGAAGGAGCTTGTCAAGCCAGTAGTTTCAAAAGAAAGCGAGCAGGATCTCGAAAAGTGCAATTGCGAAATACGATTCAATTAGAATATTCCCTGCTGTCATCAACTGCCCGCAATTGGAGCTATACTTCTTAATGTAATGCCATCCCGATGGTTACTTGTCCTCATACAGAAGGTACAGTTGCCGTCCATACATGTTAACACTATGCTTTGTAAGCTAACCTCGTACTTGCTGAAGTCTAACGGTAGAGAACAAGCCAGAGTTTGGAGAAGTTTCACCAGTCAGCCATGAGAAGCCTATCAATGTGAAGCAAAAAATGCAATCATTATTGTATAAGATTAAAGAATGGTTGGAGCATGCTAGAGACGACCAAGCCAGGCTTGCTGTGATGAGCCCACATAGAAGCAGCCGTGGGCCATGAAGAGGTAATCATAAAAGACCTGCAGCCACCCAGCAAAATTAACGGTATTGATACGGATACCCCACTAATTTCCATGTAGGTTGGGGCCACTACCCGTAAGCATTGCAAGAGCATTTGGCGCATGTTATCAATTAAAATGCCTGAAAAGGATGCTGGAAATTTTAGAGACGTCATCCTGGTTGACTGATAGCACGATCATTGTTATCATTGTATAAATATTATTGTTCCTATTACTATCGGATCAACATTCAAGCATAACAACCGTTGCAGCATAAGGCACTGAATGGTTTCTAGTGCCTTCAACTTGAAGGAACTTACGGACAACCCACTGCTGTGAACGGCTTGGGACACACCAGTTATTATTAGAAATGGAGCCGCTCATTACATTTAAAAGGCTGTGCAAAGCATACAGAAGCTACGGTAAGCGGGGTGTCCCGATCGTATATGGCGAGATCTCGGGGTGTCCGAACGACCTACTTGACAAGCAGATACGAGAACAAGAAACGCTTGATCGAAAGCGTAGACGATTGAATTCTCAAAATGTTTTGCAGACCGGTCTGACAAAAAAAAAATCAGGAAGAGCATCATAAAAAACTCGCAATCAGAAGAGAATAGACGTCCATTCAAAGAGCTACGACTTATTGTAAATCCACCATCCCAGTAAGCGTTATTCAAGAAACTGAAGTCTTTTTAATACATGCACTCAATTCTTTTCATTTGTTTTATAGCTCCTCGCTGCCTGTATTTATATATGAAACTGCCCGTCAGCATGATTTGCGTAAGTTCACGGTAAATTACGTATCTTCTGCTACTGCTGTAAAGGTGGATGGTAACTGCGGATACCGTGCATTTGCGATCGGCCTCGAGGAACCTGAGGATGCCTGGAGGAACGTTCGGCTTCAGTGTCTGCAGGAACTTACAAGCCGTCCAAAGCATTATACTCGACTTTCCGGTTTACAAGCTCCTTACAGTGGTATGGTCCATGTGGCTGAGCACTGGGTGCCTATGCCACTCTCGGGTTACGTTCTGGCAAATACGTACAAGCGACCAATTCATTTTTTCTCTGCCCTGGACTCGTATACCTTTCTTCCCGATAACGCTCCCCCGAACAGCAATTCTCCAGTATCTTTGTTGCTGATGAGGCATTCAGCGCATTATGTAAATGTTCGCTTAACCATGGATGCAACGATTCCTCAAATCAAGTCTTGGAGAAGACATGCAACTAAGGATGGCTTTGCTGGGAGCATCGGCTTTGCGAAGCAAATGGATATGTTTACAAAACTTCTTCTAGAACATTATCCTAAGGAAGACCCGATGGAGCAGGTAGAACTTGAAGATATCTTGGATCCATCACAGCAGGTATAAGGTTTCCTTTAAAACATATATCTATATCCTAAAATTATGATCAAATTCAAAACAGCTTGTAGATTATGAATTGATATGATATCTACAGAAATACGCTAGATTATTTCGAATGATTATTACATGTACGTCCGAGGATGTGTCCGAGGACTTATGCTCGCTGGGCTTAAATATCGTGTCCGAAGAAAATCCCGCGGAAAAAGATATGACGGAGAGGATCTCGAAGTGCTTATAAATACGAAGGTCCCTCCTATTTATTATATGTACTTGATCAAAGGAAGGATGGAGTACAAAGAATCTGTCTTGCTTTTACCGTTGTCATATAGCATTAATGGATCTCTTATAAAAATTTTTAATTGAAAGCATGCCTTTGTGCCGTAAACCATATCCTCATCAACTACATAGGCAGTTATTGTCTGTCCAAGGGTGACTAACTACTGTCTGTCAGAAGCAAATTCCCATGGACTATAAAATTTCAATAGCCAAGCGCATCATAGCGACTTAATAAAAAGAGCGTTATTATCTCCAAGGGGAAAAATATGAATTCGAAAACAACTGCAACATACCCGTGTTTCCTGCATTTTTGCATTTTCGCGATGATGACGTTCGGTTCTCTCAGATACATGTCGTATCCACCTGGCTTGAGCGAACAATATTGATGGCATTGGCATATGACTTGTCACTGCTGCTGCAAGGATCACAGCACTCACAGACTTAGGGTGTAAAAATCCTAGCTATGCTATATGTAGGTGTATGCCTTTCATCAGGAAAAGCAGTGTTATATCACCCAATCTCTTCAGCGGACATTAAGACCAATGTCAACTCCATGCCACGCGACTTTGTATTGAAACTTGATTGGATTGTGCGCTCGATCCTGTGTAACGACGCACGGTGCCGTCTTCATTACATGACCATGCGTTGACAGGTATGTGAAGGCGGTGGAAAGGGTTGCAAGGATGTCAACAGAATACATATGCATTGCATGAGCAATGATTGGATATGCTTCCTTGCATTAGCTCAAAAGTTACATTATGCTCTGTGTGTGCGCGCGCGCAAAAGGAAAGCGGAGCTGGGCGCTACTGCTTCTGCGTCTTGGGAACCTTCTTTTGGAGGCCAGCATTTCGATCAGTATTGTGGTATTTTTTTCTCTTTCTCTCTCTTTAAGCTTGTTGTTCTTTTTGCGATCGGCACTTTTTCTGTCTTCGATCGCCCACAATGAAGTTTGGATCGCAGCTCAAGGACGCAACATACCCTGAATGGCGGTCATACTACATTGACTACGACGGTCTCAAGAAGAAACTTCGAAAAGCAGAGCGTGATAAGCCTTTTTCTGAAAAGGATGAGACCGAGTTTGTTGAAGCTTTGGATAATAACTTGGAAAAGGTACTACGCTGCTATTGCTGCTGCAAGTGTTCACAGACAAGTATTTTGCTTACTTGCTATGCTACGTTAGGTGTATGCGTTCCATCAGGAAAGGCTATATGATATCACGAGCCGCATTGACCACTGGGACCAAGAACTCGAGAAACTATCCAAGAAAGGACAGGACACATCGGAGGAAGAAATGGGCAAAGTGCAAGAAAGCATCAATGCTATCGCCGATGATGTGAACCGACTTGCCCGTTTCTCTCGGCTCAATTATACAGGATTTTTAAAGATTGTAAAGAAACACGATCGGCACACCAACTATATTCTGCGTCCCATGTTCATGGTTCGCTTGAACCAGTGTCCGTTTTGGAAGCAGGATGACGATCCTCTGCTGATGAAATTATCCGAGTTGTTTAGCAAGGCCCGTCAGGGAGGCAAGGTCATGTCCTTCAAGACACCCAGCTCAAAAAAGCAAAATTTGGTCAGCACACAATTGGATGGTACCCGAAGAATCGTTGTAAAACGGTTCTTTGTACATGTGGATAACGTATTGGAGCTCAAGACGTATGTGCTTCGACATTTGCCAGCGCTGGTCTATCGTGACAAGTCCGCTCGAAAAGATGACCTTGACCCTCCCGTCTCATCCCTCTACCTCGATAACTCGAGTCTCGATCTGTACAACGAGCGCGTTGAACAGACATCTGGCTCGCAGATTATCAGACTGCGATGGTACGGCAGCGCAAAGAAAAACGCATCCATCACCGTCGAGCGACGAACGCTGGCTGAGGAAAACCGTGGTGAACTCACTGACCGATTTACAATCAAGGATAAGTATGTCTCTGGCTACATCGCTGGTGACAATACCTTTATCAAAAAGACGGCGGAAAAAATGAGAAAGAGCGCGGGTATCTCTGACCAAGATGTTGAAAAGTTTGAAAATCTGGCAACAGAGGTGCAGCAACTTATCACGCAAAAAGGACTGCAACCAGGTGAGTTTTCTTTCTTGACGAAATATGATTATCTGTGGTATTGACATTTGCATTTTAAAGTACTTCGGACTTACTACAAGCGCACTGCATTCCAGATCCCGGGAGATAACCGGGTGCGTATGGCCTTAGATACAGATCTCTGCTTTATCCGCGAGGACTCTGGTCTCTTCCAGGATGACAGCACCGTCCGTCGAAGAGATGGAGAATGGCTTCGATCAGACGCCGATATCGACTATCCATTTAGGAACGTCAAACCCGACAGTGATGTCAACCGTTATCCTTATGCAACATTTGAGATCAAGCTTCTAATGAGCCAAGGTGAAGAGGAGCCAGAGTGGATCACAGATTTGGAGGAGAGCGGCTTGCTTGAGCAAGCTCTGCAGTTTAGCAAATTCGTGCACGGCATGGCTATCTTGTTTGACACAAGAGTCGCGCTTTTGCCTTACTGGCTTGCTTCCGTTGACGATGACTTGCAGCAGCTCACTCTAGTCCCGTCGCAATCCTCGTCTGCTTCCAAAAAACAGCAGCAGCAGCAACAACAAGATAAAGGCAAGAAGAGAGCTGATACACTGTCTATTGAGGAAGAAGCACGCAGAAAATCCTCGCAGGCGACCGAACGTACCTCACTCTTGGGCAGCAGCTCAAACCAGCTCCCGTCTTACACTGGTATGAACGGAAGCTCTCGCTACCCCGGAGTTGAAGAGGAGGAGCGGGAGACATGGGTAGACTACCTCAAGGAGATACCAAGGAGATTGTTCGGTGGTAGCGAGCCAGAGCCTCAGCGAGAACCAGTGCAGCTGCCAACAGGTGTCAAGGTACCAAAGAAGATTGTTACACCGCTTCGAGTGGAGCCGAAGGTGTTCTTTGCAAATGAGCGCACGTATTTCTCGTGGATGTCATTCGGCAGTATGCTTGTTACCTTTTCCATTGCATTGTTCAACTCTGGCGACGCTGTCGGCAAGATCAGCGGCGTTGTCTATACCCTCGTTTCGCTCTCGACGCTCGTATACGGAACGGGCTTGTACTATCGTCGACGCGAACTGATTTGCGCGAGAGCTCCTGGACCATACGATGACACGATTGGACCCACCATCATCTGCTTTGCACTTTTATTTGCAGTGGGCTTGAATGCGTACCTCAAGTTCACTGTCAAGAACCCAACCTTGTTCTACCTGTAAACGTTATCCAATGTGCGCTCCCATGTATAACCTCCGCTTCAAACACACACATTCCCTCATCTTATTTCTCTTTTCTGTTTGCTTTGATTGATACAATAAGTAAAAAGATGTATTGTATTTTCACAGGATTGTAACTTTAAATTTATGCTAAAGTGTCAAGATGGTGGCGGCGATGCAGTAGTCTTTTGCTGCTGCTTCTGGCAGTTATTATATTGAGGAAAGCGTCGCTGTTCAGAGAATATTGCAGCCCATCGATTCCTCTCCCTGTTATTTGTTGAGGTGAAAAATAAGAATGCATGCCGATTCATATTGCTATAAACTGTTGCTCCTCGATTCTTTGTGTCCCAGTCGACAGGATGGTCGAGCAGTTGTTGCAGCAACGTCGATTCACTGCGAGCGATGATCTGGAGGTTCCCCACAGATTCGATAGCAAGATCTGGCTTTTTCGTATCAGTGTCTGGTAACGCTAGATCATCCTCCGTGGGTGCAAGTGTACTGTCGGACGCCAGACCTTCTTCATCTTCGTCGCTGTTTCTACCATCACTACCATTGCTGCTTACTGCGACGCCATAGTCGTTGTTCTTTTCTTTTCGCTTGTTTCTGCACTGTCCATCAGAAAGCACGATCGTATCTCCTCCTCGCAGACGGATATCACGTGCCACATAAATATTCGTGTTGTCGCGTTCAGCAAGCCCATCCGGAGAATTTCTTGTAAGAAATAAGCTTTTTCTTTGTGCGTCGTCGATTGGGAATAACATTGCATCGCATTGCATCCCGGTTTCACCAGCGCGGCTGTCATCTAATTCTTTCTGCTTCTGGTCATTGTTCCTGCTGCTATAGCTGCGGAAATCTCGTTTCTTCAAAGGCTTGGTGCTTGAGAATGGCCGAGCTTTATCACGGAATATTGCTTCCCTATTCTTCGTCCTGCTATCTGATCTCGCTCCTTGCGTTGCATTCACCTACATACGTTGTCTTGAATTAGCATGTACAGTAATCGAGAAAATGGGTCAGATAGAAACCTTCTTTTTTCTGACTCGACGAATGCAAAATTCAGTAACTGATACGGCAATCGCGGTATTGACCATGAAATGTATTACACAGAACGGTGAATGAATATCATCGTAATGCGTCGGCTGGGAGAAAAGTTTACACATAAACGAAGGAGGAGATCTCTGATTGCGTACATAGTAGCAGTATTCTGAGCATCCGAGCCAGTCAATAAAATCCGAATACCAGTATTCCAACTGCGTGTGAATAGGTATGACCAGCACGGTAAAGACCGAGACGAATCCAAGGAGCATTCCTAGAATCGTCATTCCGGATACTACCTGCACAGCCAGCGATGAAGACATCGATGCTGACTATATGGATCCAAAACTGGAAGAAGAAGAGAAAAGAAACGCAATAATTTCCGGCAACTGTCGCATTGTTTCATTATAATTGTAACAATTAAATTATGGCGAATGTTGTTACTATTATTATTATTATTATTATTGTTGTTGTTGTTGCAGTCTACGCAATGCAAGATTCGATTGTTGAATGCATTCTAAGAGTTTGTACTGACGGCCGTGGTTGCGGGCCTTTTCATAGTATGCAATGGCGCCATTCTTGTCATCCGTTTGCTGTTATTCACGGTGGAAGAAAGACTTAAGTCAGTAACAAACAAAAATACTTTTCCTGTTAGAAACCCCACCTCCAGCAGAATGCCCATATTGTACAGGAGGACACCGTACGATTCATTGCAAACAGGAGCGTCATTGTCGATTTTTGCAGTGTTTGGATTCTCTGCAAGCTCTAATCCTCGCTCTGCCCACTGCTTTGCTTCGTCCACTCTGCCCATTGAAGCAAAGGCTTCACTCAAGTTATTCATTATCACCGTCGAGTGACAATTCTGTGCGCCCGAAAGTGTTAAAGCTCTGAGATACAGATGAATTGCATAGCTAGTAGTATTCCTCGTTTAGCGGCTACGACATATTTTAGAAAACTGCTGCTGCTGCTAACCTTGGTTTGTTTCGCTCTGCATAGAATCCACCAAGTGCTTCCAACGCAGCACCCATTTCTGTTTCCGTCAACCATTTGGGCATGTGTTCTTTATCAAATATGATCTGGTCCGAGTCTCCGTAGGGCGATACAGGTTTTGACGAGATCTTGAGCAAATGTTCGACCGACCACGTATACCATTTCTCTGCATCCTCGTCGCGTTTCATGCTTGCATTGATATCGCCCAACTTTTGTGCAATACCGACGAGTTTCTTTTGCGTGGCAGGTGGCAGTTGACCCACATCCAAATCGAAAAATGCGCTGTCTGGTTTGTTGGACGGGCTGTCGCGGTCGTTTTCGAATCCTGCAAGGTGACGAAGCGCGAGCGTCAACGTCTGCCGAGCTTCTGGGAGCCTGCCCATAGACTCAAGCAGTGCACCGAGTTGGATCATGATACCCGTCAAAGGTGCACCGTCTCGCTCCATCTCGGACGACTCGAGCGCGAGCTGTAGAGCCTCGCGAAAGTACTTGACTGACGAATTCAGATCTTTGCCGTTATGCTGGTAGTAAAGGGCCTTGCGCAGCGCTTGCCGGATATCCGGAGGATACTTTTGAATGTCGGACACAAGGTATTCGTACAATCCAACAGTAAGACATGCGAGTGCCAATCCGATCAGGACTTTGGGCAGAGTTGGGATTGTGATTGTGCGGGTCTCAGCTGCACCGCTTTGTGCTCCGTTACCAGCTGTGGAACGACACCGCAGAGACTGAAGTGCGAACGCAGGTTGGATACGGCGCGTAGTGCTGGCAAGGTACTGTTGCGCGTTGAAGCTTGTACGCACATTGCGCGTTGCCAGCAACGAGGGCCGGAAACGGAATGCCATTATGTGGTAAAAATGGGATAATCCGATCTGGGACATACTGACTTCCACATCTAGCTCGGTTTTATTTGCATTCCGATAGAGATGCACGCGTGAATAATCACCCATTTACAATCTAAAATTTGCCTCGTCTTATGTCTGTAAAAACTCTATGATAGTCTCTGCCGGGGCACGTTCGTACACGACCTTGTACACGGCTGTCATGAGCGGGAACCTATCATCGACGAATTGACTCTCAGTAACCATCTTTTCTTATGCAAAATAGGGAACTTACTCTTTGGTCATGTTCCTCGCTACCAAAAAGTTATGTACCTCCTGCGCAGTTGTTGCGCCTTGCAGTTTCTGACCATTAAGCATTTCTTGTTCGATTTGATCAATTGTCTAATTTTTTTTACCCAGTTTCGGCATGGGTCAGCAATAGAATCCTACGTAAAAATGAACAATTATCTTCACCTTGTCTGAATTGATGAATGCTTCGGCCACCCGACGGTTGCGTCCGCCAGCGCACGTGGTTATCAGATCGGCGATGCCGCATGATTCTAGAAAATAAAGACAGATAGTTGTGTCAGTGCTATCCCTGCATCACTCTGAAATCACCATTTCTTACCAAAGAATGTCTCAGTATGCACGCCACCAAAAAACGTCTTGCCAAACTTCCTCATTTCAAGCAATCCGCGGCGTATCATGGCCGACTTTGTATTGTTTCCGTACCTAAAATAATAAGATATTGGTAAAAAAAATACATCCAAGATTGAACCGATCCTCCTTACTTTAAACCATCGCAGAAACCTGCTCCTAATGCGACCACGTTCTTCAGAGCACCGCAGATCTGCAGGCCTGTGTAGTCTTCAATCACAGCTACGTTAAAGTACTTTGTATGGAAGAGCTTTGTGTTTGTAGATAGGAAAATGTCAGCCTTGCATAAATATATTAGCACTGACTTCTTTTTACCTTGTAGAATATCTCTCCGTCTTTAGGATCCTTGACTGCGATGGTAGTCTCTCCAAATCTCTCTTCGGCTACCTCATTGGCCAAGTTGGCACCGCTCAATGCAGCGCACCGAATGTTGAGAATTTTTGATATCTCTTCGGAAAATAACTGGATATTATTTTCTCGGAAATCGAGACCTTTCGTCAGCGTTATACCAATGCATTGGCCCGAAATGACGTCTCGCAGCGACTCGCAGGTCTTGTAAACAAACTTGAAGATCATCAGTACACACAGCTTCTTCGCTTGAACGATCACAACTTGCCTGATGAGGAAGAACGAAAAGCAGTATGTCAGCATCTTGCGCTGCTTCTCTGACATCCGGTATAGCTTTCAAATTTTTAGGTAATTTGACACCAGGGAGATACCTAAAAAAGAGAGTAACTCTGGTGTCAGAATGGGAGGAGGGTATTTGGTAGGCCAGGAATTCATTCATACTTTGTGTTCTCGTGTTCTTCATTCATAATATCTGTCAAGTTTCGACCATCGATTTGTTCTTGGAATACCCACACTCGGACAAGTTCCTCGAACGCGGCAGAGTGCTTTTGCACATTCTCGCCGACCACCTTAGCAATGGCTGATCCCCTATATATTTAATTGTAAGCAGTGCAATGTAATATACCACACCCGCCCGTAGCCCTTGCCAGTTTCCTGATCCGATAATGGCTACTTTGAGCTTTGACATGTTTTTTATTGAAAAAAGAAAGATAATAAGAATTGAAAATAACAGTAGGGTACGCCCGGAAAGAGGAAGGGTATATATATCCCGGATATATATAAAAATTGGGACAAATCTTGACAACCCATGTAATGATGGGATTTTGAAATGATCTTTGCGTCACACGGCCCCCGTTACAGGAACACGTTTTATGATATAGAATTGTAATTAGGTATCTGCGTTAAAGTCTTCCGTTATTGTAATTCTTTTATTGCGATGCGTCGAATTTTCATACAACTAATCGTGCCGGCCATTCGAAACAGGTCATAATTTACGTGGAAGTAATTGGTATTAACTGGATATTTACGTTGTATTGATCTGCAAGCAGTTCTAAACTTTGTATATATAATGGAC
The DNA here is from genome assembly GCF_041956525.1 of Rhizomucor pusillus. Classification (NCBI taxonomy): domain Eukaryota; kingdom Fungi; phylum Mucoromycota; class Mucoromycetes; order Mucorales; family Lichtheimiaceae; genus Rhizomucor; species Rhizomucor pusillus. The sequence goes on along the minus strand of NW_027192147.1, from coordinate 74,558 downwards.
CCAAGCGCGGAGATTGTTGACTTAATGCTAATAGTAGGATCTGTATTGCATAATAGTAGAATTACAAGCGGAAGAAGCCTTCAAAACTTTATATAAATATATAATGTAGTATTTCAAGGTGTAGTAGGTGGAGGAGAGGAAGAGAGTATCAGAGAAATAAATTACATTTCATGCAAGAGCAAAACGGTGACGGAGTTGGCCTCAAAGGTGTAGCTGAAGGAGGACTTGCCAGCCAACTTGAAGGTCTTTTCGACGGGTTTGACGACAGTCTTGTCCTTGGTGTTCTCAGCATCCAAATCGCCGGTCAAGGTCTGTGCGACACCTTCAGAGTGGACTGCTGCGTTCTGCAATTGGAAGTTGACAGTTTCGCTAGAGTTGCCAGTGTTGACCATCTTGACAAAGATCTGCTTGGTGTCCTTTCTGGAGCCGACAACCCAGTACAAGGGATCAAAACCACCATTGGTAGCATCGACTTGGAGGATGGTATCAGCACCTATGTGTTATTCGTGTAACAGTCAGTAAAAAATGGCTTGAATTGGGAAAACTATGCAAGACTTACGGTTCTTGCTCCACATTTGGAACGCATAATAGCTGGGAGTCAACCAGATAGATTCGGTGTCAAAGTGGACGATATCTATTTGGAAACATATTTGTAAGCATGTGGACATTGTACAAGATAAAAGGCTGCGAAATACTTGCCTGGGTTCCATTGTTCGTGACCTTCACGCTTCATGGTAGGTGCGTAAGCAATCATCTTGACCAAGTCTGCGTTGCGCTCAAGACCGGTTATAAAGACGGCATCAGCCAAAGCAGCTTGCATGTTGGCAGGAGAGTCGCCACAGCAGCCCTTGACGTTGGTACCGAATTCGCCGACGAAGACGCCAGTTCCATTGCGAGGCCAGTTGTCATAGTGATCAAAGTCTGCAATCATGTCAGGGACATTGTTGTAGTAGTGGTCGTCGATGATATCCCAAGGACGCTCGTCTTGGCTGGTGGTCTCGATGAACTTGAGATCAGGGTATTTCTTCTTGATAGCATCGTAGTAGGCCTTGTAGCGGTAATTGTATGTAGTGCTGAAGAAGTCTTCGTTACCGATTTCAATGTATTGGAGTTTGAATGGCTCTTCGCGGCCGTGCTCAGCACGGAGCTTGCCATAGGTGGTGGAAGAGTCGCCCGTCAAGTATTCCAGCTCGTTGAGGACTTCCTGAATGTAAGGTTCGAGTTCATCTTCAGGAACGCTGTCGCCTTTCAAGGAATAGCCTGCGTAGACGCCAAGAATAGGTTCCATGCCCATATCTTCGCACATGTACATGTAATCCAGCAAGCCCTGACCGTTGGTGTTCCAGTATGTCCAGTCCCCCATGCGGCCAACGCGTTCTTCCAATGGACCAATGGTCTCGTTCCACTTCCATCGAACAGGAATGGTCTGACCTTCCATGTTGTTGCCTCCAGGGAAACGGAAGAAGCTAGGGTTCATACCCATCAGGACTTCGGCCAAGTCCTTGCGCAAACCATTCTCACGGTCCTTGTAAGTCTCACCAAACAAAGTAAACACTTGGAAGTTGATGGATGCGCCTTGCGCAGAAGCGCCGTCAACAGATACAACAAACTTGTTGTCGATGGAGGTCTTGGAGACCGAGGGAGACAGAGTGACTTCAAACTTTTGGAATTCATTCGACAAGCCCTTGACTGCGGTGGATGCCAAGACTTGACCGCTTGAAGTTTCGAGAGTGACGTTGAGAGGACCAGAGTAGGCGCTGGATTTGGCAAAGAAGCTGGCCTTGTACTTTTCATCAGGTTGTACGCGGAGACCCCACCAGCCTTCGTTCGCAATACCGACCCTGTCCGACGCGCTGGAGGAGATGTCCAAGCGGAGCGAGTTCTTGTTCACTTTGTTCAATGGAGTCTCGTTATCCAGTGTAATGCTTGCGCCCTCTCCAATGGCACTCCAGAATTCAGTGGTGGGTGCACTGCCATTGTCGGATGCCTGGAAGTTCCAGTTGCGGAGCATCTGGTTGTAGATACCTTTTGCACGTGACAATGTTAGAAGAAGAGAAAGTATCTGATCTCAGTACTATTACTCTACTTACCGCTGTCGCCGCAGCGGTTGATGTCTTCGTACATGATACCATATTGAAGGGGTGATGTAGCGTTACCGGGGACATCGTTGCGGATAGTGAGGTCCAAAGCGGACACGGCAGAGACAGCCAAGGCCAGCGCAGCTGTAATTGTGAATACCTATCGCAAAAACTCCTAATAAGTATATCTGTGCGGGTCTCATTTCCAGTCTCTATCACCTTCATCCTGCTCTACTGTCTCAAGCGAGAGGTCTTTTGTGTATTTGCCAATTGCAGTGCGGACTCCCTCACCTTTTTATATGCTTTGCAGCAATAGAGTTTACTGTGTGCATTAACGCAGCATATATGCAAAAAAGCGCGCTATTTCCCCGTAAAGAAGTAGATGGAGCGCAGGTTTACATAAACTCCACCCGGATAATTTTCTTCGTATGGGGAAAAGAATTCTCCACATTTTTTTCTGCCATTTACTTGATAATAACACAGAAGATCTCACTCATTTCCCACGTACACAAATAGACAGTCGCTATTACCCAGCAGCAGGACCGCAATTAAAGTAGGTTCCCAGCCGTATGTGTACATGATTTCATCAGCACATGATGCGCATGTAAAGTTGAACAGAGCAAAAGGAGAAAGAAACGAAGGAAGTGTTCTACGATTACTTTTCCATTGCCTGGAAAACCTTGTATATATTAGGTTTCTGTTAGTCCGTATAGCAAGTGCCACCTCGATCCGTAGCGAATTAGTCTCTCGTGATGTAAGCAGGCTGTCTAAACGTTATTCCATATCCAGCTTGATCATTTTTCTCATCACCTTTGCATCGTGTTACCATTCGGAAAATACACCCCACCTCACCCTCTTTAGTCAGGCCATCATCCAAACGGTGAATATCCTTGTTTCAGTGTAAGAATTGCTGGAAGTTCGTTCTGCTGTAAATTACTACTTTTTTCAATTGCTTCATTAATCCTTTTGGAAATAACTACGAAGACAGTACACTTATGTAGAATTGCCCCGAAGAATACATTCTGTATGTCTTGCTGCAGAACTACGTAGCATCAGCCCCATCTGTAAGAGAACAAAAGTAATTCACAAAGGAATATCGTCCTCCTTTCTTGCTGTCCACTTATTTTTCCATGCATTGAAGCAGAAACAGGCAGCATGTACCTTATTTGTGCAATGGATGTCAATTTCTTCCCTGCAGAATGTCATCTGATCTTACGCTTAACGTTTGTTCGCTAGAGACAGCCATCAAACTCTCAGATCATTTGATGACTAAACGGCGACGTATTGTGCAACTTCATGTGAACATACAATTTATATGGGCTCCAGTTGCAATAAATTAACCGACGCCGGTTCTGTAAATCTTTGTTTGGCTCACATCATTGGTAGAGGTAGACAGGCAGCTTTTATTGCGGATTTTGCAAAGCCTGGATATATCATTATTGTAGCTGTGGAATCCTGTACTAATAGTATATTAATTCTTGAGCACCGTTAAATTGAACTTTTTTCACATCCTGGCATATAAAGTGTATGAATCCATATTCCAAGCTCTTTTTCCAATTACTAGCATCTTCATTCTCCCATTCTTCTCTCGGAATCACGGTTTTCAGATCTTGGAGCACCAAATCTGGGAGATGGAAGATATTTTGGTATAAAAAACTTTGTTCCAGGTCATCCTCTGCATAGTAGATTCGTTCTTTTCGAACAGCCTTAACCGCATCAGGAGATTGGCATCTTGATTGCAGTCGAGATACTTTCTTTTGGATGCGCTTGATTTGCGATATTGCAATGAGCTGAACGCCGCTAAATTCCTCAAACAAGTCCTCTGGGACGTATTTACCGGTTGGGCTCCGGTATATCTGGTCGAGAGCAATGCTGTTGAATGTTTGACTTGGGAAATTTAGTGTCAGACAACCTTCCTCTTGATCTTCTTCCATATAGACTTCTGTCATTAAAAGCTCCTCCAAATCGAGACACCGTTGTGCTACATAGCTGATTGCACGAGATTTGAGCCCTGCTTCCATAATTTCCAAGCATGATAGCGGATGCCGGTACTTAGAACGTCCGGAGTACTCACGACAGTCTATAGAATTTGCCCGGATCAACGAAAGTACTTCGAGTTTGCGCAGACAATCAAGTATCAAATCGATGTGCAGGGTATAAAGTAGACTGTTCACATCGAGTGAGAGTTCCGTCAAGCATTTGAAGTGTTGCAGCAACCGGAAAGTCACATCCAGTGGCTCCCAAGCGACGACCACTGCGCTCGTAGTTGTCTCTGGATTTAACAGTGGTGCGAGAGATCTAAAGGATAACGAGTCAAGCGTGATATCATCGTAGCGCCGTCCAAGTGCTATCAGGTCTGGTATGATACTGTCGAGGCGCAGTTGAGGTAGCTGTGTCGACCAGTGATACCAAACACGTCGAAGATTGGTTGATCTTGCAAGAAGAGTAAAGGTTGCATCCGCTATTTTGTGTTGTAAATTTGGTTCATCCACACCAAGCCTAATTTCTGCCTGCAGATTCTCGATATTATTGAATAATCGAGGTATGTGATCTTCTATCCAGGCGAAATCGCATATACAGCCCTCCAGATCTAGGCTCTGCATTTTCTCAAACTCGAAATCGTTTGCAGCTGCCATCCCTGAAGCGGATGCAGGCAGGAAAATGACATCACTTAAGGATAGGCTTTTCAAATGCGCTGCTACGCGATGCAGCGATGCTAGCCAATCGAGTGTAAGGTGCAGTTGTCCATCTGTCCCACCATCTTCAGGCAGTTGATCATACATTTTCGTGCATTGCAGGTTTAATTGCTCCAGACAAGGCATGCCAGTGAGAACTTTGAATATTCGATCATTTGAGCAAAGATGGTCTGATATCGGCGGTTCAAGCTGCAGACGCGTCAACTGTGATCCCATGGTGTGGAAGAACATTGTAAACATCTTGATGTTTGAGAATGTAGGTGCTGCAGTCAAATTTTTCCAATCTTTCAGCTTGTCGGTGTAGGCCAAATGACGCCACGCATCGCTAGACATGCATAGCTCTCGTAGGTTCGGCAGCAGCGATGTAAGCATCTCCAATTCTGTTTGCGAAAGCCCGGGTGCCATATCCAGAGTGCGCACCAGCTTGCCGTGAACTGAAGACTGCTCGATAGACCAAATAAACCGTTTGAACTGTCGCCGGCTATGGATTTTTACAGCCTCATAGAGCTTGCGACGCGAGGCAGCGTGCCAATGTCGGCACACTAACATGCAAACCACGAGACTCTCTTTTGGTACCCACGCAACGATGCTGCTGAGAACTTCTGCAGGTAATCTCTCCATTCCTAAAATAATTTTGTAGATCTGCGTTGCAATGCACGGTAGATCGCAGATCTAAGGAGTCAGATACGGATACCAGTAACAATAAGTGCTACAGAGCAACAGGGAGTAGTAAAATCAATTGAACTGTCAATAGAAGATATTCTTGTTAAAGTGCCGAAACACAAGTGCCTTTCATGCAACTGCACACGCGATGATTTAAACGCAGCCACAAGTCAGTCAGTCGAACGCAACAATCATGAGAAAGGATGCAAACAAATCCTTTTAGAAAACGCAATCATAAATGGCACATGCACCATACGAAAGCATAGCATGCAATTGCGATGGACAAAATATTCATTACTATATCCGTATAAATGCTTTATTCATTCCATTCTCATATTTTTGATATGGGCATAGCTTGACTGAATATTTATTCTTGTCTTCGATCATTTGAAACGTTCGATTTTCATACATATATGAAATGAATACTGCATATCCTTTACTGACTATAGAATGGTGGATGTGACTTGAGCCATATTAGGAGAACAGAGTACAGAAGGGATGCTCAATCCATAATGGTAATATCTAATATCCTAACAGTACCATTATCCTTTACTTCGAGGCTGCACTCCATGCAGAGATGTATGCACTCAAAAACATGACGTAGAATTCGGCCTGCAGCGGGAACCCCATTTCTCATTTCAAACGAAAAAGTTAGGATCATTGTATGAAAATCACTGCCTTCCGTTCAGTTTGATAAAGACATAGCAACGTAAAGCACATGCTTTTGCCAGCGTACAATCAATTTAGCAAGTGAAACAAGATTTCTTCTTCTACTCCGAAATATGATTGTTATCACATTCATCGTAAAACATCGTTTTCCGCTATGTTTTCTACCAATGCAGGTGGTGAAGGCGATGTATACGGATAAATGTCTGGTGAACTGCTTGGAAGTAAGTCACCAACACCGGCATGCTTGACTGGCTTTTGAATGTCGTTGCTCAGCAGAGTTCGAAGATCTCGGCGCGCATCACCACCATTTTCTGCTACCATTTCTTCAACCATATATTCTGCTCGATAATATGCAAGTTCTTGAATCACATTCACGGAATCATCCAGCATGATCTGACAGGAAAACCGGGTGAGTAAGCTTGAACAAACCACCGGAACAATTATGCACTTTTCTATCTTACCTTCAGTGCCGCAAATGCATCAACTATGAATAATTTAAACGATTCACTGTCAGATGCTGGCACTTCGATTTTCATGATCCTTTCCATCACAAGGATTCCTTCCACTGGCATCTCCATTCTTCAAACATGAATACATTGTCCTACATGCGTGCCAAAAATTGAATTCGATAATAGGATACATGCAAACTTAGAATGATTTACCTCTGGCGTTCACAAAAAATACACGCAGTCTTTTTGCGATGCTTACTTCTCCATAATAATATTTAGAGAAGACCCGTTGAAACATGCAACGGGAACCAAAGGCGCCTTTCACATGGTCAAATACGTGTCTGGATTTATCGCAGTTCTTGAATGGACCGGAGGTTTTCAACAACAACATTTCGATATCGTCATATCTAATAGTGGCATCGACTTTATAGCTGTGTTGTTCGTGGCTTGCTCGCATGGAAGTCAAGATAACCTCGCCTGGCCAGAAGGTTAGATCATTCTTCTTGGAGATTGCCTCCAAGCAAGGCCACAGTAATCGATGGTCATATGTAGTTTCAGAGCGGCAGATGCCATTCTCGTCTGGAAAAATATGCTGAGCACTTTTCAGACAATTAGTCTTCAATTCTAATTCAAGATTGAGTTTGTCACCTACAATTGTAGAAATATTGTCATAAAAAATGGTCGTGTTCTCGGTTCCTGCAACAGATCTATCCTTATAGCCGCCTCGACTGTCTTGTCCAGATCCTATGATGCTCATATTCTTTAATATGCTGAAGATGTTCCAAATTGCGCACGTACATTGCATTTGCTTGCTTCGAGGAAATTGCGAACGTATTTCGTTTCCCGATCTACAAATACTGCTGGTCTTGGAGACACATATTATCATGCGGTTCTTTGGGTATTCTGGGATCGCATTTGATCGAAAACCCGCACTGTATGATGTGCATATTTTCGAGGCTAAAGCAAGTATGATATGAAGTGAGTGGTAATGAAACCTTAATGATTTACCTTAACTCGTGCGGAATCTCGGTCTTCAGCATTTTCAACCAGGCCAACCACAAGTCATCGTCATGTTCGATGGCCGAAGTTGAAGCTGATGGCGATGATAATAGTATGAAATCAGTGTCATCTTCTCCACCGAGCTCCTACGTTTATATGAGATAAATAAAGATCGTCTGGGAGTAAAACCTTTCTTGTATACATTGTCTTCTATGATTTCCTTCTGATGTCACACGTTAGGAAGGAGCTACGTCACCGTCTTGCTAACTTCATATACACCTCATGTTCCTCGTTGTTATTGTCATTTAATTTCTAGCCGAAGACTACTTAGATGCGTCAGAAGAACAATTGAATGGAGATTGCTTACATCGGGGACGCAGGTGATGAAAATTCATTCGAGCAGTCTTCTATTGCAGCCTTTTTGCTCGCTATCTTCTCGTGCTCCTAGTATAATTGTAAATGGAATAACTCCATAGTATGTATCTCGATACTATACCAAGTCTATATGTCTTTTCATGGGATTCTTTTGCTCCAAACTGTGATTATGGATGATTTCGACATTGTTTGCCTCAACATTTCCGAGAATGCCAAAGTTGATTACACTCGATTGGTCTTTTCCTTACATTCAGCCAAGTAAATAGAAGCTAAAGTTGGAAACCACGTATTCAAAAGATCTTACCTCATCCATTTCCTGTTGCTCCATACTTCGAACGTGGTTTTTCACATAATCTGGTGTACTTTTAGCATCGAGAATATTGGAAAGGCATCTTCGGTATGCTGATTTCAAGGTTTTGTTCCTGGTTGGTATGCTTTTGTGACTTGAGAAGAACTCCAAAGTTCCATTCATCAGCTGGATTGTCGCAAAAGAAAGGAAGGTATTGGTCGGTCGCCTCAACTGGGAGACGATAGTCGCGTAAATTTTTCATTTTGGTGGGTTTCAAGCGAAAGAAACGTTTGAGAAGACTGCATGAATTGCGGTCCGGCGATGCGTCGGCTTGTGAATTATCGTGGGTAAGTGAAATATGATGAAGACGTGTATCAAAATGGCAAAGGCTCGTGTCTAGTAAGAGATATAGAGTTAAAAATAACGACTCTGAAGAAAACGAGGCCTAAGTTGAGATGAATACGAGATATATGTATTTCAGTATCTTTTCATTTGGACGAAATTCCACTATTTATCAACGATTACTCAACGATCACTCACATGGCCTGGACCTCGCGATGTTGCACTATTTACAATGAGTAGCTGATATATATTCAACAATAGTGACATCGGTTTGGCAGAGGCGGTCTTCGAAGGCGCCGAACCGCCCAGCTTTGAAAACGTATTGTACTCGTTTCTGAATAGAAAATGGATTGGCATTTTAATAGCGTCAGAGTAAGTCCAGTAAGTAACCTTGCTCTGATTAATTCCTTTTCCCTCCCTCACAATACGTTTTTGATAGAATCGTCCTCGCCATCTTCATCCGCTCTGTCCTCTGTCTTCCGGCATCCGTCCTGCTTCGTCCTCTCACTCCGCTGTCTACCCCATCCGACGCTCCTTCGAATCATGTGAGTACGCGATGACTGACAGAATGTTAGGATGTAACTAACCATAGATATTGAAAAGTATCATAAAAAAATCACGGATTGCCCAGCGACGTCTCCACCCCGGATGCAAACTTCCCTTCGGGAAGGTATAAAGTCGCTATAGATATCAGAGACATTACGATTTTGGCTCTTCCATTTGGATAGCCGCAACTAATAAGGAAAACAGAGCGTCATCAGCTGTCCAAGTGCATCGGCTTAGCAGCAGCTATCCTTGTTTCCCTATCCTCCATGAACCAACTTGGAGGTGGCATTGCCATCTTGACGAACCCTATTCTCTATGCTGTGGGACTTTGGAAGGCGTAGAGATGGAGTCGGTGCAATCTTCGCAACTTGGAGGCTATCCCAATATCTTGACAATAGCAGTCTCCTTTGGACATGTGGTTGCAAGGTTGAGACTGTCCTGCTGAACAAGAACGAGGCATTTTCGACTTCATGTAAGATTTATTGATACCTTTGATATACACTAACAATCTTTAGGTCTTCTTCGGGCCGGAAGTGACCTCTTGTTTCATCGTTCTCCGGATATTCCGAGACTCCTTAGCTTGCCGATCAATAGACACCAAGATCAATAAACATAAGGTACATGATGCAATTAAAAACCAGCTTATGTTAGGACCTTCCTAATTTTTGGCATCAGAATGAAATACAGAAGACAACGTACGCAAGAAAGGCCTTGATCTTAAATAATTATATTTATCAGCCTGTATAAATCTAGGAGCTCAGAGGAGAGGAGAACACAACAACTTAACGCTTCTTCCATCATCAACACTTTCAGCTTGGGCAATTGATGGTGCCGATGATTTGTGACAATCTTAGTCGAGACTGCCAAGGGCAGATATACTACGCAGACGAAGGTAACAGGGAACTCGGAAAACTGACCATTTGTAATGGTGAATCCTCAGAATTGTAAATAGCAAATTCAAGTGGTTTACAAACAGAAGCTGATGAAAAAACGCATCTTCCCAAATCAAATTGCCGTCTGTCTATCAGAAACAGCGTACGATGTCGATTTTCTCGCCTTGTTTGGAAGCAATCTCGGAAGACGGCTGCTTAACGTTCATACTAGACCAAATTGTTTCGAACTCACCGATCAAGTCAATACCCATACATACAAAGCAGATATTGGGAATTTCATTGCTTGAAATATCTGATCCTTACAACAAGAGCGATAACGTACTTGGTAAGCGTTTTATCATGTAAAGAGCGGTTTTGGTTCCTGTCGCATCTTCGAAAGAGATATCTCGAAGCTCTACTATGGAGAACTAGACGTCGCAAAAGGAAGAAGGAAGCTGCATGTATTCTTCGTGCATACTTGAGTTAGGTTATCCATCAAAACTTCTACTGTAATTAACATAGACGAATTCAATTGAATGAAACAGTATTTACAAGTATAACTAAACGATGTATACACGCATATTTCGCTTCGCTTCGAGGACGCCACAAAAGAACGGATACAATTCGCATTTTACTGATACAAATATCGCTGATCCTTACTGATTTGGATCTGTAAATCGACGCGATTCTCCGTGTTTAGGTACGGATTCGATTGAAGGATGAACTAGACTAACCTCGAGAATACAGCATCGAGCAGGTGACCTCAGAAGCAACGCATTAAGCTTGCATAATGTTGTGACCAATTATAACGAACTCCGTATGCCATACATCTGCTCCATCAGCAAATTTAGAATGACCTCTATCTCACTTGTAGCTAGTTGAGTGTTACAGCAATGCCATTATCTACTCAGCGCTATACCTTCAAGGGATAATGTATTAGGGACATCGCAGACATATGATGATTTCGTCTTTGTTACATGCGAATTTCCCACATATTGACGTCGATCGTACGTTTTGGATACATCAACAGTGTGCCCCACTATACTTGCAGCTTCTAGACAGCTATGAGAAATGCTCCATGTATGCTTCTTTAGACATGTGCTTAAATGATAGTTGCGGAAATATAGGAAAATGATTTAAAATAGACAAACAGTTATGGTTTATTAGTTCCGTAAGAACCTATTAAGATTTAACGGAATGAAATGTTCCAGATCGCTTTTCAAGAATATTATACATCAATGCAATGCTATCAGCTGTCAGAGTATGACTCGCTTCCAGGACATAGGAATGGAGTCATCAATGACTCCGTGGATAAAACAGATCTCTTTGCCATTTTTAATACTTTGGCTCTATTTCTTCCATGAATATCCCCGGTAAGCTCCTGCTGCACTGTAGTCTTCGATCTCGTTTACAAACTTCTTGTCTTTTGTTCAGCTGACGTAGTAGCCTCTGTTCTGACCCTGGTGCTTTTGCTTATCGTCTTTTGCTCATTATTTATCTTCTGCTTCTTATAATTTATGGCCTGTACTGCGAGATCAAAGCGTGCCATGTTATATTTCTAATGGTTTGGGTAAAATCAGGCCAAATGTATCGCTTCACGCGAACGGCAGTCTCACTCAAATAGGCAGCCTTCGGGCGTAAGTCCTACCCTTTGCTTCTACCCCCGCCACGGATAAAACGTGAGTATCTTTTGTAGCAATACTGCATTACAATGCATTCACCCTTCGTCATCATCACAGTGAATTCCAGAAACACTTTTGGGTGCAAGTACATTAATGATTTTTTACTTGATACCCACACCGTACAAAAAGGTTTCTTTTCGACATTCTTCCCATTTCCTTCATCTTTCCTTGCCGTTTTATAATTGTATAACTTGTGTTCGAAATATTTATTGTCTCTGTAATTATTAACTTTGAATCTTTTTTAACATTAAGATGATGATAAAGTAAGTTCTATTTACATAGTCTTTATGCAAGCATATTTACATGTCACCGGGTAACTTTGGTTTCTTGTTAGGGAGGCCTTGAGGATTCGAGGGACGCTTGTTGCCGCCACCATGCAGTCAATCTAGATCATCTTGTACCATATCAGCGTCTTCGTCTTGATCCATAGGTTCTTCAACTTGATATTCGGCTTCGCTCTCATGGTTGCGGATGACTTCGATCGAGTCGCCTGAAACATCCACCTTTGCGGTTTCACCGTTGCGGACACCTCCATCAAGGATTAGTCTTGCCAGGGGATTCAATACACGCTGCTGGATAACGCGGTTGAGTGGTCTTGCACCAAAGATAGGTTCATAGCCATATTGACCAAGCCATTCCTTTGCAGCTTGCGAAACATCCAACTTGATGCGGCGATCATACAGACGTTCTTGAACTTCTTCGAGGCGGACGTCCACAATATCAGTGATATTGGTCTGGCTGAGCCGTTCGAAAATAACCAGTTCATCAATGCGGTTCGTGAATTCTGGACTAAAGTGTTGACGGACAATTTGCAAGATTTGCTCCTTGAGAACTACCGAGTCAGAAGAGGCCACGGTTTGATCAGCCAGCAAGTGAGCACCCAAGTTGGAGGTCATGACAATGATAGCGTTGCGGAAGTCAATCTTGCGGCCCTTGGAGTCGTGAATAAAGCCTTCGTCGAGTACTTGCAACAGCACGTTAGCGACGTCCTTGTGAGCCTTTTCCAATTCATCGAGGAGCACAACCGAGTACGGCTTGCGACGCACTGCTTCAAAGAGACCACCTTCTTCGTGGCCGACGTAGCCAGGTGGCGCACCGATAAGCTTGGCCACGCTGTGTTGTTCCATAAGCTCGCTCATATCAATACGAATGAGAGCCTTTTCGTCGTTGAAGAGGAATTCTGCTAACGTCTTGCAGAGCAAAGTCTTGCCAACACCGGTTGGACCCAAGAAGAGAAAGCTAGCCAGAGGACGGTTGGGATTTTGCAAACCAGCCTTTGTAAGTCGGATAGCGTTGCTGACAGTTCGGATGGCATGGTCCTGACCGACAACCTTGCGCCGCAGTTCGGTTTCCATGTTGAGAAGTTTCTCGCGTTCAGTCTTGGCCAAATTTTGCACAGGGATACCAGTCCAACGAGATACAACCTCCATGATTTGCTCAGGGCGGACCACTTCCAAAAGAAGTTGCTGTTGAGGGGACATTTGGTCACTTGCAGCGAGTTCAGCCATGCGTTGTTGCTTGGCAGCCGTCAACTGTGCAATGCGAGCTTCCACATCGGGTATAGCGTAGTATTCAAGATCTGCAGCAGTCTGACGGTCGTAACGGTTTCGAGCTTCTGTAAGTTTGCGCTTGAGTTCTTCCAGTTTCTGCTTGAGATCACGGATTTCGTCAAGGCGGCCCTTCTCCATATCGTACTTGAGTCTGATCGGCTTCAGTTCTTCTTGCAATCTTGCCATTTCTTCGCGCACACGATCTAGGCGTTCGTTAGATTCCTTGTTGTTCTTCTCCTTGCTCAGAGCCATTGCTTCGATTTCTAGTTGGAAGAGTTTGCGTTCTAGAACATCAATTTCCTCAGGCTTCGAGTCAAGTTGAACACGGGTGTTGGCAGCTGCCTCGTCAACCAAGTCGATTGCCTTGTCTGGTAAGAAACGAGTAGTAATGTATCGGTCAGACAGCTGAGCAGCAGTAACCAAAGCAGAATCAGTAATCTTGACACCGTGGTATGTTTCGTAGCGTTCTTTGAGACCACGCAAAATAGAGATAGTAGCTTGCACAGATGGTTCTCCAACATCGACCTTTTGGAATCGACGTTCAAAGGCGGGATCCTTTTCGATTTGGCGATATTCCGTCAGAGTGGTTGCACCAATGCATCGAAGTTCACCGCGAGCCAGCATGGGCTTGAGCAAGTTGGCTGCATCCATGGATCCTTCACCTTTGCCTGCACCGAGTACAGTGTGGATTTCGTCGATGAAAAGGATAATGCCTTCTTCAGATTCTTTGACTTCCTTGAGAACAGCCTTGAGACGTTCTTCGAATTCACCACGGTATTTGGCACCTGCTACCAACGCGCCCATATCCAGTGCAAATAATTTGCACTGCAAAGTCTGGGGCACGTCGCGTTCCACGATACGCCTTGCTAACCCTTCGACGATCGCAGTTTTGCCTACACCCGGCTCACCGATCAATACAGGATTATTCTTGGTTCGTCTTGCAAGTACGCGGATAACACGGCGGATCTCGTCATCACGTCCAATAACGGGGTCCAATTTTCCTTCTTGCGCCATCTTGGTCATATCGATTGCATACTTGCTGAGTGCTTCGTATACTTCTTCGGCGTTTTTGCTGTCCACACGGCGGTTGCCACGGATCTGAGATACAGCGTTCTCCAATGCTTTCTTCGTTACACCTCCCTCCTTCAATGGCTGGAAAGTTGTGCTATCGTCTGCAAGTGCGAGAATCAAGTGATCGATGGAAATGTATGTATCCTTTTGGTTCTTCATGTGCGTTTGTGCCTGACGCAACAGCTTGGCGAGCTGTGGCCCGAGACTGACTTCGACTGGCGGGGGATCCTGAGTTGGTAGATGGACCATTTGTTTTTTGTAACCACGCTCGACGGCTGATGGTTCGCCTCCAGCTTTCTCAATGGCGTTTTTGAAAAGCGATGCACCGTCGGATTCATCGAACATTGCGCACGCGACATGAGGAACAGCGAGTTGAATGTGACCGAACTCTCGAGCAAGACTCTGAGCTATGCCCAAAGTCTTCTCGACTTTGTCTGTAAACTGCATACCGTTCATGGTAACAATATTAAAGGGTAAAGTAAAAGTACGAAGTTCGCGACGACCGCACAGACGGTGGGCAATTTATATCATGCATCAGGGCGCGTTTGAGAAGCTGCCGGAATCAACGAGAAACTCCCGGAAGCTCCGATCAAAGTTGACATAACTCTTTTTTATATGAAGACAAGCGTGATTCGCTGTCGCTTCGCTCGAGGATAAAATATTGATCGCTTTTTCTGAGCGCAGCGAGGAAAAGGAGGATAACGTCCCAAACTGTTTGTATGAGATAGAGAACATTTTGTTCTACTTTCTTGCAGTCTATAAGTGTGAGGAATGAAGATGAGATACAGTATATATAATATTTGAAATATCGTAAAATCAACGAAGACTTCGTGGAAAACTACATTGCTGGTAGTATTGGTGGGGAAGTCGGTGGAGGAGTGGATGGTGGGTATCGGTAAGAAGATCTTAATATCGGAAGGAGAGGCGACACCAGACAGCGCAACCTATAACTGTCCATGTTGTGAAAAAAAAAACGGGTGATGGTAAGTAAAGGGTCATACGGCGCATAGTTTGCCCTTGGGCTTTGTTGGTTGTCATAGCGAAGGCTGGTCGTATGGGGAATTGCCGGCGAGACATAATAAACGGAAATGGGTCAGTTTCAAACGTTCTAAAATCAATATGTAGAATCTGAACTACGTATGTCACCTGCGAAGTTCAGCGGTCAAAGTATATATCATCATCAATTAATTCGGTATTAATCGGGAAATGTAGTGTCCGGTAATGGACATTCTTTGACCCCAGGTAGCTCTCCAGGGAAAGTAGTACTTTCGATATTTTTTAATATTTTATACTTTGGCATCCAAAAAACGTGTAAAATTAATCTTAGTTCGTTTTTGTGAGTACCTTTGGAGATATGGACTTTGGAAGATGGCTAGTTTGCGGGGTTTCATGGTGTGTCCATTACTGGACAGTAAAGGAACCCCAAGTTGGGGACCTTTTTCTTGTCCACTCTGCATGAAACTTCCAGAAAGTATAGATGGAGATGTAAATTTAGTTTAATTGTCATAGAAAATGGTGGTTAAGAAGTAAAATGTTCGTCGATATGCTCTGAGCAGAACACCATGTCGGAACCACAAATGCATCTCAAGGATGATCTCTTGCGGCATCCTTGCTCAGTGCAAGTTCGTTTTAGGTGGTGTCCCTTGATGGTTTTACCTAACGAAATGCGTCTATGCACCTTACGTGCGCAACTGGATCGTGTTTGGATAGATTCATCTATTTCTACAACGGTGCTTTGCAATGCGTGCGCTGTTGAAGCAAAGTCTGTCTTAATCTCCATCTGAACGCGTTATGAAGCCTCTTTAACCATCGAGTGCGAATAACATATATGCAGAGAATGCATTAGCTTCTGGTATAGCCAAGAAGAAAGCCAAGCATCGTACTTCCCATCGATAGGATTTCATAACATCGTGAAAAGATGTCAGATTATCCCTGCGATTGTTCGCGGTGTCCACAGCGCCTTTAAATGGATTAAGGACAATGATATTTCTTATATCTGCAATAGGCCACATAAATTTGTTCTCTTCGTATCCATCGAATACCTGCAGGCGCCTCATAGTGCTATATCCTACGTCAGGCAAATATCGTGTGATCTCCCTGTTGCTAAGTGTAGTAACACCACAGTTGCTTATGACCGCTTTGGGTTGTCTATCCCGTAATGCTGTTACAAATATTTCATCCACGGTGGATTTGAAACAAACATATTTGCCAAAACTGGGACCAAGTTCTTGCAGAATGTCAGCCTCAGGCATGCCTCGGGGCCAGTAACTTCGTTTCTTGACTTGCATGGTTGAATGCATGCCAAACGTTTCCAATTCTCGGATCATAGCCGGCGAACCTAACCATAAATCAGCTATGACAGTTCTACCCGAGTAAAACCACGGCTTCCTGAGCCTGCAGACTGTGGCAATAGTTTTCATATTGAACCTATCGTCAAATTTTTGTTGGATGACGTCGCTAGATACATCAACGCGTATGATGCAAGATGTTACAGCATCCGCAACAGTCTTGTACTCCTGGCCAACAGGGTGCGGCTTACGATTGACTATATTTACTTTATCTCCACTGATCATAGCCATTCTCTCACCAAGTATGTGGGATACGGGATCCATAATTCAATTATCAAGTCGCTTGAAACGACGCTAAATTCGAACCTTCCAAACATCTCGGCTGGTGCGAATCGATGGTGCCAGGAAGCTGAGGATGTACGTATTAAATTTAGCAATTAGTAGTGCTTATTTAGTGACCAATTCTTATTTTACAGGCTATCTCTACAAGAACATCGTAGCGAAAGCTGAAGCAAAGGACAATATCCATACTGGCCTAAGCGGATACAAGTGATAATGAATGCAACCTTTTAATAGCGGATATTTTGTACGGAATGTAAGTTATGCCTGCTGTTGATGTACCTCTCAAGTTGCTGTCATACAACCTATTCAAAACGCTCCTAAATTAGTCAAGATATCTGATTTCATTAAATTGGGTCCCCAGATGAAGCTCATGATTGGAAAGCTTCTGGAAGCAGGTGTCCGTGATCCCATCGTTTGTGGCATCCTGATCGAAGGTAAGAATTATACATTCTATATCGATAATAATACAAACCGTGATTTCTAGGGTTCGCCTGTTCAACATATATTATGGATCTGAGATATGAGGCAATTTACCGGATGATCAGGTTGGCCACATTTAAGCTGATCGGAAGTGGTCTCAACTTGATGCCGCTGCCAAGCATGGTCCGCCGACTAGTCCAGCTCCGTGTAAGTGGACCAATTATATCAGTGCTGGAAAATCTTCTGCATTTATTTATGTGTTCAACGTCAGGAAATTGCACGTACCACGGCTATAGCCGCTGAAGAATGTGAGCTCGCGAAAGCAAGAGGCGGAACACCATCCAGTGGAGTGCTTACAAACTGGCCTCGAGCTTCTTGAAGCAAATTTAAGAAACTAAAAGAAATAAGGAGTTGAAGTACTTGGCAGGGAGGTGGAACAGTAAAATACTGCGGGACTTTTGAGTAGGCGCTTAATGGAATAAAAAGCAAAGAATTAAGTCTAACGGTAGATGATTGTGATGAGAGAGTACCACCTCCATCATTATTGAACACTGATCAATCCATAAATGCGACAGGAGTGCGGCGACAGACACGTGACTGACCATCCGTCATACAAGCACACAATGGCCGCACCTACATCATAGAACTGTTATCTCTCTCCCTTCTCTCTTATACTATCTCTTTTGTATTGTAGTATAGTATCCCCAACCCACTTGTATATCTCATCCAATATAGCAGGTGAGACATTAGTCGGTATTACAAAGAAACAAAAAATGGCAACCATGCACTAAAATAAATAGTAGCTGCCTTTCTTTCTGATTTTTGTCGATTGCGATATCGTGCTCGAGAGACGTTGAGCAGAGTCGAGGAGACAGACACAGACGAACGCGTCGAACCGATCACACGAGAAATCCTTCCAATCATCATCTGCAGAACCAACGGGTAGGAGACAGCTTGGCCTATTACCGTCGTCACCTATCAGAAAAGATAGAGCAGAGAGAGAATAGGCAAGAACTAGAATAGAATAGCTAACAGGAAGAGGGAAATCAGAATAATAATCTATTAAAGAGTAATGCATGGCACTAATACCCCACGTATCCGTGTGATTGTCTGCTTTCCTCCTCATATTGGACGAACTCTGGCCGAGGCCCAGTGCATACACACTAGCCCAGTCACTTTATTTTACATGCAAGTGCTGCCGTTTTTGTTATCTGACATCGACCGTCTCATATCAGCATAAGAAAAGAGAAAAAACTGCAGCACAGACCAATTGAGCAAGGAATTCAAACATGTATAGAGCGAAAGAGGTGTGCTTTCGGGTAAAATAAACCCCTTGTTGCAAAGATGATAACTGGGTAGACCCAAACTAAGGGGTGAATCGAGTAAATTGAGAGTCTGCCGCCGTGAGCGACAACTACATTGTTTCTATTTCTAATCGTTGAACAGAACATGGGTGCACATACAAAACTATCGATGCATTTGTATGATGGCCAAGGATTAAATATACCAGGAAACGAAGCATTCTTCAGGGAGGCTATGCGCCTCAATCATTGACAGCATGGCAAATGCCTCACCATGATCTCTTTGTAAAGAAGAAAGGAGAAAAGTATGCTTAGTTCTTAAGTGGCAAGACTGTCCAGTTGAACGACTTACCACAGGTACAAAATGCATACCACTGCAGTGCGCGACTGAGTAGTTGTCTCTTGTATTACCTTGAAACGCAAGCCAGTTTCGAGAGTATCAATAAAGCAAAGAAAACAACACCAATGAATAGTTGTTTCGCATTAATATTGTGAGCTATTGTCTTGAAATACTGTATTTATGTTACTATGGCTGCTTGTGCTCCATGGCAGTGGTAGATATGAATATAAGTCAATAGTTGTGACGAAAGTGCCATCACGGCACTATACGTACCGGAGCTGCTGTCTGTAGACAGTATATACAAAAGTTTGTCACAAATTGGCAGGCGTACGAAAGTGCTTCAGAGTATGATATTGCAATTGTAAACTGCCTCTGGATAAGCGAGCGAAAATGCGTCCCTTAATGGCTTGATGTTCTGAGGCATGTCTGGGTTGGTGCCGTTGACTTCCTTTCCCATCACGAGCTGGCATGTGCTGTACCAAAATGCTTGGGAATAGATATATGTGGGTATGTCTTCGTTTGCACGGGCAATTACGTATGTATTTACCAATATCTGCGCTCGGACCACAACCTCTCGTACGAATGTGCAAAGTTGACTGATCCTTTCTTGCAGGGTGTCGTGATATTCTTGGCGAACTATTGCATCAATGGCAACCCGCCGTGTAAATTTCTCTTGTTTCATGCTAAGGACTTGCTTCATCTTGTCTTTGAGTGACATAGGATCAGGCGCCGTTCTGGCCACTTCCTCCGCAAGAGCTGCAGATTGAACTCGAGGTTGCCACAGTCCGTGGGTTCTGGTTCGTCCTATCTCTCTCCAATCTTCCTTTCTTTTTTGCACGCTTTTCCTCCGGATCTTCAGGCTCGTTCCGCCGTTTACGTTTAGATTCTACGAATGCCAGACATGAATTTACGTACGTATCAAATTTTATGATAATCTATACCTTTCTTCTCATACAGAGGACAGAGCTTATTCCTTGGTTTTATGTCCTGTGCCGCTACAATCTCTGCATACTATTGCACGGTACATATCCCATGAGTCTGCGGATTAAAACTGGACCGGGATCCTGTGTCGTACCTGTATCTTTCTGCTCCTCTTTGATGAGCTTTTTAGCCCAGACATATACCAATCCTTTTCACTTGTAGGCCAATAGCTTGTAAAATATAACAGTAGAAAATCTACAGTGCTGATACAATCATGTAAAAAGAGATCCGAAGAACAAGGTGAAAGAAAATGAACAGTGGTAAATTTTGGGGACTAAGTTTTGTTGAAACATCCAATATGACACTATGTTTCATAGCAGATTACGCAAGCTCTTACGTTTTTAGGGATCGGAAGAAATGATTGTAGTCTATGGGTAGTCTCTACATTTGTTTACCTTGTATGGGAGCTTTGAAGGATAACTTTGCTCTGTTGATGAGCTTATTATGTGTATATGACTAAAGATTATGCAAGAATTGAGAGCACCATAGTCTTCTGTCCTAGCCATCGTTTTCTGGAAGTACTAGATGATTATAGTAGTTCATTATCTAATTGCTTCCATTGGAAATGTCCGGAATAGTATGGAAGTTCATATAGCTTTCTGTGAGTGTCTTAATTTACCACTCGGATTCCAAGAACTGAGGAATTATCCACGAGCACATTGTCCCAACGGCTTATCCGCATGTCAAGCCCACACTGGTCTCTGTGCCAAGTGTCAACCTTATTTTACATACACTAGCCTTCGTGGTTACAACTTCTATTATTTATTATTCATTTTTCTCTTATACTGTCTTGCTGCGAGTTCTTGAAATAAAAGAATAGTGCCGTTCAATCCACGTTGATAGTGAAACCAACGATGTATCCAGGAATCACTAACGAGGAGGCGGCGCAACCAGTTCCTAAAAGAGGGTTGTCATCCTTGTGTCGAGACGGTCCTTGTACAGTACGATTGTTAAACGACAACCAATCGAAAGTTTTTATACTTGAAGTTGGAAAAAAGTATAAGGAACTTAGAGACCATTGGAGATATTGTGCAATCTACTCGGCCATCGTAAGTGTTGTACGCGCAGAAAGTTTAAAGATATAAATGATCACGTACCTTCCTCCCTCCAGGTTCTACCTGCAAATCCCGGGATAATATTAAAATTATCCACTACGGATCCCCGGCGTAGGAAGACATCCTACAGTTCGACGTCCCAGGAGCTGCGGCTGCGCATAGCACTAGTGTTTTAACGGTGAGACTGAAGCGATCTACGCTGCAGCGGTTAGCAGAGCCGCCGACAGAATATTTCAAGAGCTTTCCACCGAAGCGGTCAGGGAGCCACTCCATCCTTAAATATTGCACGGATAACATCGCTGAAGAAGTACATGGGCGGCCGAGCTCGCAGATTTTAGAAGAGCTTGGCCACCTTGCAACAATTCCAACGGCGTCGACAGTTAATAAGGGTTTCCGCCAAACATGTTCCTAAGTGGAAGACAGGAAGCAGGGAGGAAGGGCGGGAACAAGCATTGATGGCAGGCACACCACGGCGCAGCCCTTCGACGATAAAGAAGCAAGAGCCGCCAGGAGAAATTGTTATTGACTTTGCATCAAGCCAGCTGATGTTCCAAACATGGGAACGGCAACATGAGCAACGCAAACTATAACTCTTACTAGCGCAAAGATATTTTTTTCACCCGCAAATAATTTGGGGGAAATCAATAGTACTATGCTTGATATGGCAACCAAAAGGAAACTGCAGATGACCAAAAATCTGAGGAAAGCAATGCCGGTTCAGATATCCAGCATTTTATTATGTTCATGTTTCGACATGCCTAATAGTAAGCACCCGAGCGGGCATATCGACCTTGCTTCGCGTGGCTGTCATCGATTTTGGAAGGTCCGAATTTGGGTTGCGGTAACTGGTATCGTTTTAGCTCGAGAACACCTCGGCCGTTAGGTATCAGTCTATGCAAATCTTGGCGCGAAGGGACAGACTGGTATGTTACCTGTATGCAGAAACCATTACAATCTGTAAGACTATATCCTATCTATCAATACAATTCCGTAAACTCACAGTGTTGTTCATCTTTGTAAATTTCTGTAAAAGTTCTGTGACAGACTCCTCCTCTTTCAAAGCTCGCTGTGCGACATTTGATTTCCGAAGATGTGGTTTAGAGAAACTTGATTGCTGTATGGAACGTAGATCGGCTTTACAGTCTTGCAAAAATCCCACAGCTTCGCCCAATTTCCTATCAATTGTAAGTATAAGTCTCCCATCGGGAATGCACAATCGTGGTCCTTACTGGTTATCGTTGGCATCTAGAGCTAAGTATTTCTTGCCCATCGCCTATTTCTTAAAGAGATCAATCATTGCTCTTCGGATTGAGTATGATCAAGGTACCTTGTAGAAATGGGATCCATCATACAAATATTTCTTTAGATCAGCTGCTACTTCCTGCGTCCCAGTGATAGAAGATATGAGGCCATGTGCAACTTCATACTGGTCTGCGACACCGATAAAGAGTTTAGCTGCTAATGATTTTGAGACCTGCCCTGAAAGCAGCGCCTTGTTGATCGCAATAGCCTGGGCATCAGCCAACGCCATTCTAATTGATGGTAAGTATATCATAAGCAAGCATCCTTCTCATATTTAGCTTCCAGGCTTACTTTGACAGAGCTGCCGGCAGCTCCTTCATTGTTTCAACAGGTCGATGGTCTGGCGGTGACTTCCACTTTGGTATTACATTGTATGCTACGTAATCAAATACTCCCGCTGCAGTGTTTAACAGGTCGGCGGCCTGCAGAGCAATGATTTGTTCCATGTTAAAACTAACATACAGGTTTAAGTAACCATTTCCCGTACTTGCCTTGTTGTAATTTACTGATACTTTACTGTCATCGCTCTGTATCATCTTTAATATATCCTGACTTTGCATGCAGCATCCATAGGCGAACGTCATTAGCACAAAGAGCAGCTCGTAGTAAATGCTGGAACAAACTATCCGCGGTGCGTTGCTGCCGGTATGTATGATATGATCGCTCAAGGTGGACCGCCAAGAAGTTTCTAATATTTTCAGTGATCAGAATTGGTCTCTGCGTATACAATGGATCTGCTTGATTGTACCGATATCCTTGTCGTTTTTGAATGATAGCTCGCCCTCTTCTAAGCAGTTTATAATGCTCACTAAATACGGCAAGTAGTCTTCTATAGCCTGAGTGCAAGTTCTTTCAGCAACCTGGATTATGGCTCTTTACAAGCTTTCGCTTACGTTCATTATGTAGCGGTAATCCCGCGATTCCTGTCCTTGCTTTTTATGCTCTTTCAGGACGGTTCGAACACGGCCGCGCTGCGCTGTAGCGTCTGAAATCTCGGACGAGTACTTGCCGACATCCTGAATGTAGTCGACAAAAGATACTGGGCCGGTTGTCGGTAATGAGAATGTGTAACTCATTCTTGGCACCGAAAGAAACGGCTATTGTTGGCTCCTGCAAAGGGCGCACTTCAGCAGCTGCGGGGCGGAGAGCAAACGTCTTGCACACATAGCTACGCAAATGCCCAACGTCAGGACGATCGGCATAAGGTAATCACACAGATTGATGCAGAGAATAAATACATTCTTGGACTAATGCCACTGCAAAGCGGTCCCTCATGCTCGGGCAAAACCGTAAGCAGTGTTGTTTGGGGTGATAATCACGACGGCAACTAAAAAGATAAAACACAAAGTAGACTGTTACTCGGATACTCCAGCGTTTATTGCCCAATTCGCTTGTTATCTATCAAGACGACTTTTTCAAGGTTGGTTTAGATTTTCGGCATAAACTTGGCTACTGGGAGAAATTCTTATTGCTTGAAATTTTATTAGCCTGACGCCCAAATCCCTATCGATCCAAAAACACAGTTCGCCAACTGGGATTGCCCGGACGCGCTGGATTTTGCGAAACTCAAAGATACTGTGAACTTTGTACGTGAGAATGGTTCTTTACCGCCAGAGTTTCAGTCAAACGAGATAAACAACACACACGATGGATCGGGACTACTTGCTGAAGATACATTCCAGCAACTGCTCGCAATGGTATCAAAGTGGGACCAAAGAGACTCTACATTTTTGATTGTGGATGGATTTATGCTGTATTGGGATGAGACTGTATATCAGGACCTGGAGTGCAGGGTATTCATAACAGCGTCCTACGATGTCCTAAAAACGCGTCGAGAGGCTCGTCAAGGCTACGCAACAAAAGAAGGTAAAGTCGTTTGCATTCGATCACAATATTAGAATCCTAAATATTGGACTGCTTAGGTTATTGGCAAGATCCACCTGGATACTTTGACGCAATTGTGTGGCCCGAATATGTGAAGTGGAACAAGCATTTGCTCGATAACGATGAGAGTATTCACAACGTTGTAGAAAATGTGCTTGTGCTAGACACAACAAAAACGTCTATAGAAGAAACCGCGAACCGCACAATCCAGAAACTGCTGGATACATTCTAAATCTTAACAACAGCAACAACCTACTTTAGATGCATATGTGAAAGGAGTATTTTAATACAGATCTACAATGTGCGATTTTGAATTGTGTCTCTCGGGTGTGTTCATGCATTTTATGAATTTCAGGGCCGAAGCAATTTTCTGGGATACGAAAGGCCACGTTCCTTCCACGATCTTTGCTGCTGCTCATTTTTGTCGAGATTACAAACCAAACTGGAGCGCACAACGAGTAGAGAAGAATGTATGCTTACACGTGAAACATTACACATCATCGGCGCTGTTCTTACATGACCAAGCTTTGCAGAGCGACCCGAGATTCCGAAAGTACAATCAGCTGATCGAGAAGAACCTCAATTCGTTTGATGCTGTAAACGAATGGGCTGATATCATTTCGTTTCTCGGTCGGCTGCTAAAGGTAAAAAAAAGAAAACGGTGCTCAAATGGAAGATTAATATGTACGCCCTGCAGAGTTTCCAAGCGTACCCTCAATTTCCTGTCATACCTCGAAAATATACTGTGTCAAAACGCCTTGCTCAGTGCCTCAATCCTGGCTTTCCAGCAGGAGTTCATCAAAAGACGTTGGATGTATACGCATATATTTTGGAAACCATTGGGGTATGTCATTTACTACGCTGTCATTAATTGGCGACACGAGGCTGAGACAATATCCTGGGCAAACAGCCTGATCAATTAGCGGAGGACTTGGCACTGTGGTCAATGGGTTTATTTCCATTTGTCCAGCATGCTGCCATGCACGTTAAGGTAATTTGCTTTTGGAGAAGAGCATGTATATGATATCTGATTTCGCTAACTATAACCTGTAGCCGCAATTATTATCCATTTTTGAAAAGTTCTACCTTCCTTTGAAAAACCGATTAAGGCCAGCAATGCGAGGTTTTGTGATAGCTTTATTACCTGCTTTGGATGAGGAAGGAAGTGAATTCTTCGACAAGGTAAGGGATGCATAATGATGAAAATCGAGAGTACGAAAGCTAGAACAGCATTGCGTTTAGGTGGTGGATTTGATGGATCAATTGGGAGAAACAGTGGATCTACCTTTCTTTTATTCGTGCATATGGCATATCATGATCAGTAATCCTGGACTTCGATCTCCTGCCTTGAATTATTTACTGCGAAGATTACCGAAAATGACTGGGAAAGAAGGTAAAAAGACATTAGGATATTCTAATCTAAGTCGGTTCTAACGGTAAAATGTATAGACGTAGCAGTCGTATTAGGTACTTCAGAGAGTATCAGTCTAATGGTCCGTGCGTTTGCCGCGACGCTTGCGGATACACAGCTTCTTGTACAACGCAGCATGCTTGAATTACTGGTGCAAAATTTTGTGTTGAGATACCGGTAGGTTCAGTGCTCATCACATTGAGAAAGCGTATTTTTAACCGGTTGCTCGTAGTACTATACCCCACGACGATCTCGTTGTGCTGATGAGATCAGCGCTAGCAATCGTTCTTCGAAAGGATATGTCACTGAACCGTAGACTCTACGCCTGGCTCCTCGGTGACGACAGCTCATCGCAAAAACAGCTTGCATATTTCAACTCTTACTCAGAAAAAGCAGCAACGCAGGCTATTAGAGGCCTTTTCTTCGCCTCCACAGACACCAATCAGCAACAGCAGCAGCATCTAGACCGAGAAGCGATGATAGCGGATGCACAAAAGCCTTACAAGATCCTAATTTCCCTCCTGGATAAATGGGAAATAGGACAGACAATTGTCCAGAATGTTTTCATCGATTCACTGCAAAGCATCCAGACACTCGTCCATCGCGGGTCATACAAAATAGAGGTATTTCGAAACAGTATGTTTTTCCTGTTAGAGAAATAATCTGATGGATGCATATACAGATCTTGCAAACAGCAAACATGTGGATGGAGATGGTTGAACCTTACATGATATGGGCGAAATTATTTAGTATAATCGATAAAAGCTTGCCGAGCAAAAGCAGCGATAGCACCATATCAACAAAGAAATCTTCGCCGGAAGAAGATCTGGATAATTTGCGCCTTGTCCAGTTCACGCTTGAATCGTTCAAGTTCACAGACCAAGAAATCAGACAAATGCATCTTCCTCTTGTCTTGGCAGCGCTGTCACAGAAATTAGAGGAATCTCTGAAATATCCAGCATTCATCCACATTTTGCCACAAATCGAATGTTGCGTACAACTTGCGCACACGATCTACAAGATGATACCCGAAAATATGTTTGAAGATCGACCAGTATCGAAACCGGAAAACGCAAACACTAAATCACTGAAGCAGTTCCACAGGGGTATGGATGTTCTCGGATATGCTAGGGATTACTATGGAATATTGTCGCCTCAGGTACGAATCGGCAACAATAATGGCGCTACTGAACAGAACGGAACGGATGCCAATATACAACGAAGTGGAGAAGACGATGGCGACCTCTCAACGTCGATTTCTCACAAAGACGCAAAGACATCCACTATCATCACGAGACCAATGTATGGTCCTGTCCGAGGACCTGCTCTGGTTAAAGAAGTGGCGAATTACTTGACCGAATTTATAATTGCTCTAGTAAGCAGCTACATCATCCCTACCAACGAAATGAATACCGGTGTCGACGTGGGAGTTGAAGGCAAAAGATTGCGCAACATCGACAGTCAATTGGAAAAGGTGTTCCACGGCGCATGTTCAGCGTTAACGCTCATATCGAAACACGCAGACGAATCCTTCCAGTGGAATGGTGACAATGAGCATTTACTATCGAATACGCTCTTGGCTTGCTGCCAGCATGGCCCAGATTTCGGCATTGTTGATACAAGCCTGTCCACTTTAACACAGCTGACCAAACGATCGTCATTCCTTGGAGATTCTGTGCTCAAAAACAGAAGAGACCTCAAGAGTATAATGGACAGATTATGGAGCTTCCTCTCGCCCAACCTCCCACTTTTACATATACGAACAGTAGAACTCATCTGGCTCTTGACCAGTTCTTCCTTGCCTCTCCAAATTGCAACCATTGTATCAGCGTATCTAGTAGTTCCAGATGATGAACAGCGTTCTACCAACTACGGAAAATTCGGTCTAGTCTGGGAGCACTCTGAAGATGTAGTGGAAGCTGCGACGATATTTGCTCGTCCGTTATTCTTGATCCTGGATACTTTGCGCGAGGGTGCCTCGCCTTTGGACCGCCGGTTAGGTGAAACGTGGTTGCGATATCATATCAAAAACTATGCACGGATACTGGAGCCATTCGTTCTTTCTATGCTTAACAACAATATCATTCGAAGGGCGGCAGAGAAGCGAATATCCTTTGAACACCAAACAGCGAGCGGCCAAGAAACAGAAATTGTGATTCCGTTTTACGTATACTTGCGGCCTTTTGACATGGCTGAAGTCGATTACATGTTTGCAAATTTGGTATCTCTCAGCGAGTATGGCACAACCACGTTCTTAAAGGCATGCAAGAACCATCGTATCGGAAACGTTGGAGCAATGCCGCATTGCATAGAGGCATCCCTGGGTATCACGGCGCAAGGTATATGGGTGTCTATCGATTCTTGCAAAAACATTGTCAACTAAAAGTTTGTACTAGATAGTCAATCTCTATCCTTTTTGGAAGTCCTAGTGCGTACTGCCTTGAGGTAAGTGCGCATTCAAAAAGATCAATTTCGACGGACTATGTTTTAACTGTCTGGCTAGATTTCTGGAAAGCGAGCCAAATGATAAATATAGACATATGATGGAAAATTCGATAAGGAGCATTCAGCTGCGGGCAGCGGAATTGCTTTATCAAGTAGTTTCAAAACTGGACCATGTTGACATGCACATCACGCGACTTGTTCAACAAAGCGTGTTACAAAAGCTTCTTTTCTGCGTGAACACGGGAAACCTCGGTTTACAGCAAAAGCTTCTGCATGTGGTCCATGCAACGATGGCTATCACCGCGGCGGCCACCCTGCACCATCACAGGGGTACTCCGGAAAAATATCGGCGGCATGGGTCCATGGACAGTACCACAGGCGATGCCTTGAACCAATACTCGATGGACTCGGTATCCCGAGTACCGTCGTCAGGTGTGGGAGCCCAACAATCTGTAGAGGCTGTTGAGCTTGCCCGTGATACCACTGCGCTTTTTGTAAAATGCGTTTCGGATGCTCTTACGTTACCAAGCAACCGACCTGTACTCCAGCACTGGATAGATTTTACACTTGCCTCTCTTCCCAACCTGCGCGGAGGGTTCCGGCAAATGATCGTACCTATTCTAATGGCAGTTTGTGAACAGGTAACACTGTGTCACACTGCAGTTAGGCTTTTAATGCATGGCGAATCAACTATGCTCTTGCTGTCCACGGCGCCAGAGTACCACCACCATCGGCACGTTTCCGAGGAAAAAATACCCAATATTGAGAGCGAGCATCGTGGACCCTACTTGCAGGAACACAACGCAGTCGTCGGTGGCCCGGAACAAGACATTGTTGTATTCTTGTACGGTCTAGAACGAATAGCATCCTTTTGCCTGACAGAAAGAGGACTTGATGACGAGTGGTATCCTGACAGCAAATCACAAGACTATTTACTTCTCACACCAAAGCTTGACAGTAACTCGACTCTCCACGGATTCTCCCAACTAGTACATTCAGCAGAGTCTGTGCGGCCAGGAGAAATCAAGGTAATTCCGAGCTTGTTGCAGCTTATGCCTGCCGTTAGTTAATACAAATATTAGCCGCGGGATGCTGTGCTTTATCAATTGCCTGTAATACTGCATATCCTCTTGGATGTCTGGCGCGTTTTTAGTCAGCCAGAATGGGATTCCAAAACAGCAGATGCTATTGGACGTGCAAAACGAGATGCAATTCTGCAGAGTTTTGCATTTGCAGCAGACCATGTCAAGGCGAGGTTGGAGAGTATATTTGAGAGGTTTTACAAGTATTGCACCTTCGATTTTATGGAAGGATTCACAGAGGTATTCTTTATGGAGAATCCCTTGGCTTTGGAGTATGAGGTAAGCTGCGTAATTCTTCGCCCATCTTTAGGATTCACATAACTCAAAAAGTCTTGCCCTTCAAGACATCGGAGGAACAATATGACCTCTCTGTACTCCAGGTCCTAGCAGCGACGCCAACAAGCAGTCCCCATCACATTCTTTCGACGCTGTTAGATGGTATTCGTCAGAGAACGCCAGGCATGCCTGTTCATAGACGACGACATATTTTACGCACAGGCAAACTGTTTGTGTTCTTTTTGTAATCTCGTTGGTGAGACCAGGATTTTTCTAACATTTATTGTTTGCAGCACGGATACCTCCATCTTACGGTTTGCTGAGATATATTGCAAGAATCTCATCAAAATGGATCCTCTCGCACAGTTATGGCCAATTATACAGTCTTTTGCAAAAGATTATTTGTCGCAAGCATCAGCTCACAAGATGTTCTTACCCGGTTTACTGCGCTTTCTAACAGTAGCTGTGGATGGGCTTATTCAATCGTCTGTCAATGATGATAGAAAGACACGACGTGATGCACAAGATCTGTATCAGCGCTGTGTAGATTACTGTATATTGATTGCTGGTCGATCTTTTGATCAAGGCATATGGCTGCGAAGATCAACCGCTCACGAGGACGATGAGGCTGTCCACAGTCCTTCCGACAACCTATCTCTACCTGAAACTATCCTCAGTGACTCGACACGAAACATGTCGACCAGCAATGTATCCGACTTGGAAAAGAAGGCTGGATGGAAATCCAGCGAAGACGTACTGATTGCCCAAGTCAATACCTATCTTGCAACCGCTGTTATACCCGAACTACGACAAATCATTGGCGATCAAGATCGGATCATTTCATTACTCAACAATCTTGTATATTATGTAATAGGACCCGCGCTAAGATCAAAAGCCATGTGAGTAGGGCATTACATCGATGTAAATATGCGTCGTTAACGATGTGATAAATGAATCCGTAGCTTTGGCAAGACGGCAATCGTTTTGGATCAAATATGCGAAATGACAAAGATGCCATTCTCTTACAAGACTTGGCGCAAAGAAGTTTGGGATGTGTTCCTGGATAATCGATTCTTCTACATGAATTCGGCGACAGCTAAACGCTGGAGAACGATCATCGAGACGGTGTTCATTCTAGAAAAGGAGCGGTTCACGGAATTAATGAGTCGAATAACCACGTCTCCCTCAACAGCGTTCTTCAGCAACAAGGATCAAGAAACCGTGAATAGAGCTCTAAACCTACGACGACTCTCTTATGTTATATTTTGCGGCGCTGTGGATCAGTATGTACCGCAGCTTCCAGTGATCCAAGAGAAGATTGTAGAACTGCTCAAGCTGGATCACGGCGAAATGGTTCATGTTGAAATATACCTTTGCCTGCGAATTATGCTCGTCCGATTTTCGCAAAGACATCTCTTGAACTTCTGGCCAGTGTTGGTCACCGAATTGGCAAGTATTTCTGTATCCGTTCTGGATTTCGTACACTTTTAACTAAATTTAAACAGATGAGATTATTCAACACATATTTGTCTGATGAAGGACACGACCGGCCTGAAGAAGCACAGATTGCTCTTGCTGGATGCAAATTTCTCGATCTTCTTTGTACTTTAGAGACGGACGCTTTTCAAATGTTTGTAGTGTTATTCAACCGAGCTATGGTAGCAGGTATCTAACTTTTTCCTTTAGATATCAATGGATCTTTATACGTGACACAGTGGACTCCATTACACGGCGAAAGGCACGGGAAGGTCCAAAACCGATCATGGATAAACTCAGTGAGAAGCTGACTCACGATGTTTCATTTTCTGTAAGGATTATTCAGATATAAGCAGTAACGAGATCAACGCCTTGCTAATATGCGGAGTAGGAACCATTTTCGAGGGATGTACCGGAATCGCCGGCTTCTGTACCATCCATGGGACAACTGAAACGGCCAATGCTGACGATGAGCAGTATAAGTAGTATTCGTCAACTCTCATTCTTTATCGACCACGTCGGCCTCTATGTCTATCAGTCATCCTTTACCCTCGCCCAACCCGACATTCCTTTCATAGAAAGTCTATTACAAAACGATTTGTTGGAAGGTGATATTGAAAACAAATAAAAAGTCTTGATACTAGCAAGGGTCCAAGAGTTTTTTCTTCATGGGATGTCTATCTGTATAGGAACGGTGAGGTCGGATAAATGATCATGCTTCAGTTATCACAAAGAGCTATGGATCGTTGACAAGGTGCGAAAAAGTCGATGCTCATGCGGATCAGTTCGCCCCAGATCGGAGAGTTGCCTTCAAGGCGCCGACTCAAATTGGGACCCTCGAATTGCATAAACGGGCTTGGTTGTCTTGACAGTAGCAACATGCCTGCAGTCATTGGAATCGCCTGGACTGTATACGGCATTGTCTCTGGGGTAAGCCAACAGAAGCTCGTCACATTGCACAAGAGACATATTTATTCAACAACTAATTTGCAACATAGCTACTTCTTTTATTCAGTATAGCGTTCACGCGCTACTACCAACACAAACGAGAATCAGAGGCATTAGCCACTGCAGTCACCATAATTTCGCTTACACTTGTGCTATGCACGTTAGCTCTGCTACCAGTTGATATATTCCTAGTTTCTTCGACAGTTGATCCAGAAACGGGCTTGAAAAAATCATGGGCAGATAAAGAGACGATTTACTGGATGACACTGACCGTGCAAATTGCTTACTATGGCAAGTAACAACGAGCTACTGATAGAAGAATGGATAATCTAATCACTTGTTTAAATACAGTGGGATATGGCCTGGTCGCAGCGTTTAGCTTTTTCATTATTCCATTCAGCTATTTCTACTATGAAGAGTACGACGACGACGAGGAGCAAACGATCAAGGACCGCGTGTTTGGTGCGCTGAAGTATACGTCATTTTTTGTGGTTATTTCGCTCTTGCTCTTCTTGTTTGGACTTTTTGTCAAGCCAAGTCAGCGGCCGCCCAAGCTTGATCTCGATTGGCTGGAGAAATTGCTCATGGAGAGCAGTAAGTGGATGAACAGTTTATTTTGCTACTTACTGGATACCTATTTTTCTTTTCTGCATCTTGTTTAGATGGAGAAAAGTCGATATCATTTGTTATTGCATGCTTGTTTTTCCTCGGCATGCTGGTATTCATAGTGTATACCGTAAGTGTCGTGATAACATCAGAGACATTGCATCCTGCTTACCAATTTATACATTGAAAGGCTCCGGGATTATCGATTTTGCCTTTCAACATGATCAAAGGGCGGCGCAAGATTGAAGCTGAGAATGAGGATGTGGATACACGGCTCGCTGTGGTGCGTGAACGCCAGCGAGCAATCCAAAGTAAGTACGCAGGATCCAACAAATTATTGACGGAACGCGACCAGAGGAATTTGGAGAACCTTGAAGACGAAGAGCGGTAAGCAGGTTGCAGAATTTAGAAGTAGTATAGATGCTCTAAACGGTATCTCAGGATTCTGCAGCGACGTTTGCGTACGATTCAAGAGGATCGGGCTAGTATCTGGCAACGAATCATTACGATCTTGCGACCATTTGAAGTAGGATCAGACAAGCGATAGGAATATTGGAATGCAATGCTGACTAGCTTGACAAAGGTTCTGTTTGGTATTCTTTTGCTTGTTTTGACACTCGTTGTGGCAGCGTCGATATTTTTGACAATGTAAGTTTGAAACGGCAAGAGTTTCCATGTAACCTGAATGCTAAAATACGTACGTAGTATTGACAAGATCACCTTCTCGGTCTGCGGAAGCAAATGCGGTTACATTATCAGCCATCCTGATCTATTCAATCCGATCAACTGTATCTTTGTAAATCTATCCAAGGTATTTACATTGCATCAACAGGAGCGGGTCCGGTGCAAAGCTGATGATGCGTGCAATTATAGGTCTTTCCATTGGATTATATTTTCATGGTGCTATTGATTGTGTACTTTTTCATGGCGACGATGTCCGGAGTGATAACTATCGGTGTACGATTTCTCTGGGTGTCATTATTCCGCATACGCAGACATGCGACGCTTCCGCAAGGTTTACTGTTTGCCACGATCTTGCTGACACTTGGATTGCTCGCGCTCAACTATTCGATAACCAATGTGGTTGCGCCAGGCTATGCTCATTTTGGAAGCCAAGTCTTTGTAAGCTAACTAGAGTTCGTATTTGCATGCCAGAAGCTAACTTTTATGTACATGCAGTGTAATTACACGGAAGGTGGACAAAGAAACTGCTCGGAGCATGCGGATCTGATTGTACCATGCGATATTTACGCTCCCACAGGTGAGAGTGGTACACACAGCATTGGAATGACGACTAAATTCAAGCGAAACTTCAGAAATCTGTACCCCGACGATCTCATCTACTTTGATTGATCGCATTATTGTCAACACTCCATTCTTTGGTATCGTCTTTTACTATGCACAGTGGGCTTTCTTGGTAGTCTTTGTGCTTGGTTTCGTCGTCGCTCTGTTCCGACGACCGAGAGACAATGTCGACATGGAGTCTGCGGATGCCGAAGCCGAAGAGGACGAGCAGCGCGGTTTGCTGGAAGGACACAGACGACATGGTCAATACGGTGGAAACAGTAATAATAATAATCACTCATGATATATGCAGTCTGCATGCAATTCTGCAATGAACCAGCAGGTTACACGAAAATGAAGAAAACAAGAATGTTGCTTGCGAAGATAATGAAAAGATTAAAATAAAACACGAATGAGCTTTAATCGCTTCCTTGCTTCGCTTAATTGTGCACTTCGGCGGAAGCGACGTATTAGAACCATTACTGACAGGTGCACGGACAGGTGTACATTTTTGGCGACGGGGACGTCCAGATATAAGGTGCACCAAAAAAGTAAAAAAGCATGCAATATGCAACGCCTAAACCAAACACAAGTGGAGAACTATATGCAGTCGGTAACAAAAAAGATTAGCCAGCCAGCAGCAACAGCAGCAGCAACAGCGTGCCTCATTGAGGAAACTAAAAGAGCACCACAATAAAAAGCATGAAGCAAGCTTTAAAAAGAAGTGCAGCTTTTTTCGGATTCGCTCTCTTCTTTCTTCTTCCTCCAGCACAGAACAAGTACTTTATATAATCCCTGTATACAACAAATGTCGTTCGCATTCTATTCTCCACCTTTTCAAGTCTACGCGGACCAGTCGCCCGTCAGCACCAGCGACAGCGATTCCGAAGGCGACCCCTCTTCCTGCTGGGGAGGAGCATTGCCGCAGGAGTCTCATCACAACTGGCACTATGGCTCGTGGTTCTGCCCGACAGTAGCAACACAGCACTCTGTAGCAACCAACATGTACCCCTGGGAACCCGTCATCAAGCAAAACAACACTAACAGTAATCCTGCATATGGCGAGGACAACAGTGTATTATTAAACGCTGAGCAGGTCGATCTGCTCAGAGCATATGTCAATACTCCACAGCAGCAACAAGAAGATGCACGCGGGACGTGTCTTCCTTTACAGGCATGTTTCAATCCGTATTACCACGTAGTATCACCAACGCAGACATGTGTGTCTCCACCGCTATTCTCATCATCATCGTCGTCGTCGTCGCCATCATCGCCGCAATTGGTCTCTGCTTCTTCTTCGGCTGCATCTCCCGCATCGACATCGTTATCATCGGTTGGAGCGGAGGATGCTAGCAGCAGCAGGAGCAGCAGCCAAAACAAGAAAACATCCGGTCGATCATCATCATCATCATCATCAACATTCCCATCACAGCGGCGCCGCAGCACGAGACACAAGACTGCAGGACGCCAAAGCATCACCGCCGCGGGCTCCTCCGAGGATAACGTGCACAGACCATTCAAGTGTCCCGAATGCGATATGGTCTTCAAGAGACAGGAGCATGTCAAGCGCCACTATCGCTCCATCCACACCCATGATAAACGTAAGTTCAATGTTTCTACACATCACTGATGTACATGCGTTTATTGTTTACATTTGTTATTTCCTTATGATAGCATATGAATGTCCCGTGGAGTGTTGTGCGAAACGGTTTGCTCGCACCGATAATTTGGCACAGCATATGCGGATCCATCAACGAAGTAAATAATAAACAATTAATTATCGTCATCACTTGTATGATCTACTACGTAGTAATGGTTTCGAGGATATACTTTAGAGTAGTAAAGCCTGCTGGCTTCTTCTTGTTATACCTTTTGTCAATGTTCATTGGATGGGTCAGATACTGGGAACCGGAATACTGCATACGGATATCCCGTACTACCAATGGTCATCGCATTGAAGCGAGAGAGTAAGCGTACACGTCATGTATGATGGATTACTATATTATTTCTCGGCTGAAGCAGGAGGGCTGATCCTACAATCTTCTTCTCACAGGATCAAAATGGTCGCGGAGGATAAGAATAAGAAAAAGAAGGAAGATCTTAAAGAATAATAAGCAATTCTCTCAAATGAAATGTCCACGCGAAATACATCCTTTACTTGCTATTGCTAGTTAAGGTTTACATATATTCTAGCAGCAGCTCGCTTTCGGTTCATTGGTTACCAAAGTTTAACGCCAGACTTTAACGAGGAAAGCCAGAATGCATATTTGAAAGCTGACGATTCCGCTCGGCGAAGAGAAGCCTACTCGTTTTTCAGCAGGCAACGTTTGCATTTCGAACTCCTCTGTTATAGACAGATACTGGGATTCCCGCGGGTAGGTCTTACAAAGGTCTCATGAAAGCTCTGTGGTGAGTCTTGTTGGGTTGGGGGTGTAAGTATCTTGTACACCGTCCAGGTGGCACGACGATGTCTGTGCCCAGCATCGTCCTTTCTTTTTTTACTTTTTGCTCAACGTTAATACACCTCCGATGATTTACGGAGAAGAACAACAAGGAGCAAAAAATAACTCAAGTGTTACCTCGGCTGAGCACGGAGACGGTTGTCGTTATTTACGTAAATTGTGCTATCCTTTCTTTACCGTCAAGTTCTAGTAGCTGTTGTCAAACAAAAACAAACTGGCAATCCACACATGAAAAAGGAAAGGAAGCACATTCACACAGTAGCAAGAAAGAAAGAGGACATCAAATATGCATATGCATCAATATCTTGCCCTTGGCCCCCTTTTTCTGTTGAAGGGGTTGCGCAGTGGAGTTGAAAGAAGTAAATATTGTCATGTATACAATTTTCTGTGCACCGTCTCTAAAGCTATCGTGGTAGTTGTCAAATGGTGTCACTCGTGACGATGGCTCCGAAGGAAGAAGGTGTACAAGGACCCACAGACTGTTGAAAGAGTGCGGCGGGTGTGACGAGAGGCTAGTGGGTTGAAACGCAGTCTGTGGGAACGGATCCACGACTTTGCTGCTGCTCACTCACGGCTTGTACAATTGAGGCAATAAAATGGTGGGCCTATGTACATGTTCGCGTGTGTGTGTGTGTGTGTATGTGTGTGTCCATTGCACATCTTAACATGGTGACGGGGCCATTGCTCACATGACTCGCGGAAACGAAGAAAAAAAGAAAGGAAAGAGCAGTTTCGACGATGATAGTGTACAACCTGCTGTCTGTTCCGTTTTGCTCGCTCGGAACGCTCCCCGTAACCGACTCCCAGTCTTTCAAAGGACCAAAAAAAAGTGGCTGTCAACAGAAGGAGATTACACAAACCAAAAGTTTCGGATCTCTCGGAACACACACTTCGCTCCGGAATCGAGAGGAGTTTATCGCGTCCACACACTGGATCATGTACCCCTGGATCTTCTCAAATGAACTCGAACAATTTTCAAATATATAACAACAAAGCATGGAAAGGAGATAGAAACAACTGCGCTTCTACATTTGATGCATATTTTTAGCGACCTGGTTGCAAGTCAAAAGTGATCCTTGGTAACTAAGCGGTGTAAACATAAACATACGCTTGGGCAGTAAAGTTAGCGAATTGGAGAAAATGATCGGTGTCCCAAAAAAGGCTTCGCCGATATCCAGGGTGCTGGCTAGAGAAAGAAAAAAGAATAGAGAAAAATAACGTAACGGCGATTTGTACAGGGCTGTTCTCCAAAACCGTAAACCTTTGTGGGATACATGTGCACGAGCAACCTGTGTGATGCAAGGATCCGAGTCTGCATGCAATCTTTAGACCATCAAAGAAGCAAGTATGTATGAATACTGAAAAACAGAACACACATCGACTGAGGGAAATGGCTTGCGGGCGAGTCCAGACCGAGGGAACCCGTAGTTCCTTTAGTTTACGGGTTGTTAGCAGTTAAAATTGTTGGGGGACACAGAGATAGACACAAAAAAGTGGGGGGGGGGGGCTTTGTGTATCCCGTTAGCCAGAGCCGTGCACACTCTCGGAGGGACAAACTACTAGGTAGATCTGGTGTATCTACTTTCAGTTTCACCGATGACAAAGGCGATGAAAAAACAACCCATGACCCACCTCGGGTAAACAGGATACTTTCAAGTCTATATAAAAAGCAACGTACATCTGCACATTCACGCACTCACACACCATACTTTTCTCTCCAATCAACACCTCGCCTCCATATCTCTTTTTTCTTCTCGCTTCTCTTTCTTGAACCTTTACATTATTTTTTTTACTCTTCTCCTTGCTCGTATCCAAACAACCACATTTTGATTTTCTTTTTATCTTTATCTTTTGATGGCTGATTTTACACAGCAACAGCAGCAATACATCGCTCATGCCTACCCTGCCCCCTTGAACGGGAACATGATGTATGGCAATGTCATGGATCCGTCGATCGCGTGTCGTCCATCCATGTATCACCAGCAGCAGCAGTTCAACTTTCAATTTGCATCTGGCCACATTCAACCTCAGCATCACCAGCAAGCACGACGCCTGCAGTTGCTACAGCAGCAACAGGCCATGTATCAACAGCAGCGTATGTGCATACATACTTGGTCGTAGACTTTATCCAGACTTCGGAAACTGACGCTTTAGTCTTATCCCTAGTGATGGAATATCAGCAACGGCAGCAACAGTTTGAACATCAACAGCAACAGCACCAACTCGGCTCGCCCGGCAAAAGGTAAAGGAAAACTAGAAAATCGTCGAATCGACTTCGAGACAAACTCATCATCCGATGCTCTTAGGTTCCAAACCAAAGCCGAGAAACGTGCCGAGCACAACGCGATTGAACGTGCTAGACGCGAAAACTTGAATACGAAATTTCAGCAGCTAGCTCACTCGTTGCCTAACCTTCAAAACGACAGACGCCCCTCCAAGGGCACCATTATTGAACGCACTCTTGATTATGGTAAGCCGATAGAGCAGCGTTCGTCAATAGAACAAAGAGGCTTGACGAAACCGTGTATTTAGTCAAACAAACCGTCCAAAAGGAAGAGCGACTTATCAGAGAGATCCGCCGACTCCGTGAAGAAAACGAAGAATTGATGCAGCAGCTATACTCTACCGGCGAAAGGACCGACCAGAACAGTCTCAAGTCATGCCCGTCTCTTGTCATGACGCAAGAAGGTGCCTCGTCCGTCGGTGGCGATCTTGACTCGAACAGCCTTCTAGGCAGCTCTTGGGAAGTCATGTTCCAAAACTCCTCGCAAGCAGCACCTCTCCCAGGTTCTTCCTCTACCTCGCCCGTTGGTTTCGACAGCGACGATGATAACAGCAGCACCAACGCTGATGATCTCGACTTGAACAACGCTGCGGCCATCTCCACGTCTGGTAAGTAATCATTAAATTTCAACAGAAGACGTCATGTAAATCTAAAAATTTAAATATCTTGCTAGCCTCTTTTGCCAACATGCCCACCGAATTCATTGGCAAGTTGACGTCTACTCCCTCTAATACCGAATTCAAGGTGCAATCGCAGCAAAACTGAACGTCGAACACTTTTTCCCTATCTTCCCGTCCCACTCATTTTCCTCCTATTCTTGACTTTATCCAACCTGGACTCTCTTCTTATGCCACTCTACTGTCTACTTATGTAATTTCGTACGTTGACCGTGCATCTTTTTATATCTACTCATTTACGCCCCATGTATTGCCTCTTTCTACTATCTGCGCTTGTTCTCCTCTATGTGCAATTTATAACCACTTCCTCCGACCCTTTCCATTCACACTCCTCCTCTATACCTATGTGTTGTAGCTAACAGTTTTTCTTCTTTTATCGTGCCTCACATACGCACACCCACATACCCCACTTCTTTCTCTTTTCTTCCTTCATTTGGCTTGTCCCGTTTATTGTATCTTTCTGTTTTTATTCTTGTTCTATTGTTTACACTGTCTCTTGTGCCATTCCCATCGTTTTGCATCTCTTTATTTTTTTATTATATTTGTCATTTCCACAGCAACATCATCATCATCTTTTCATCTATATATCTTTTTTCTGCTCATCTTGGGTCTACTTGCTGTAATATACATACATTCATGTTTTTTGTCCCTTCTCTCTTGGAGTCATTTCTCGTTATGGTATCTGATGCTTGGAGAAACAGGCAATAGTTAATAATCTGACAAATGATCATCGTCGTTCCACCCCCAAACCCCCAACATACACACACGCACCAAAAGTGGTAAGGCGAGGGCTGTCAAGCAGCTTGTCAGTCTTTCTTTCTCCATGCCACATATTTTACAACCTTGGAAGCTCCAGCTCGGGGGCCTGCACGGTGGGGATGCCTTGCCCCTTAATTTTATCAGAGAGAAGGCCGTTAGTTCCGTTGCCAGAGAGCTATAATAAGCACAAAAGTTGACGACGACGACCATGCATATGCATGCAAGAGCGAAGCCAATGAAAGGCCCTATTTCTGTTTTCATCATCAAGGGCATCCTTTTGTGGTAAAGTCGTCGTGAGATGACGTGGGAACGGATTTTCTGCAGCCAGCCACGATTTGGTCCGTTACCCAGGTCTTGAGGAATGGCTGGATCGGGCAAGACGGTCGGACCACTGCTGCTGCTGCACGAGCCAACCCCTTACTATTAAGATACTCTCGGATTCTATCAACTTTTTGCGCGTGCAAACCATACATCATCTGCGTTGGGAGCACACAATCTTTTTTGACTTGTATTTCCGGTGCGTGCTCAGAAGCATTCTCTCACTGACATTCATGCCCTCCTTATTCAGGAGGAGTCCCTGTCGTTGCTCCTCGGTTCAGACGGCACACACTGCGGGCATAGTAATATGTGGCAGCAACAAGTAGTAGTATATAATGTACAATTAGACTTTGTGTCTTGACTTGGTCAACAAGACCGTGTTGCTGTTTTGTTCTCAGGGTAACGGTAAGGTAACGACCAATTTCATACCTTACAAATCCAAGATTTCGGTGATTCGGTCTGCTCCGGATTTATGGTTTGCTATCTTGCAAAAGGTTGCACAAACAGGTTGAGAGAGTGAGGCATTCGGTGGAGGAGGACATGCATCTGCTGCAGCTAGTAGTAGAAGTACCGTATCAATTGCCATCCCTTGTCAAAAATTTATGTTGATAATGAGGTTGGAAAACTTTCTAACAATTAACTTTTCAAGCAAAGAGGAGTTTACTAAACTGATAAAAAATGGTGGATAAAATATAGGATAAAAGTATCAAGCTAGGAACATGATTATGCATATGTGAAAAGGAAGAAAGAATGAATTGTTGGAAGGTATATCGCAAAGTGCTTTGTAGAAATAAAAGCGGGGCATACATGGGCCAAGAAGTATCCAATCTTCACTGGCCTGCAGCAGCACTTTCCTCCTTGTTTGCCTTTGCTTCCTCTTCCGCAGCACATGCGCGCTTGTTACGCCAGCGAGGACCGTACTTGAGCACAAATAGAACCGACAAGTTGGAGAGTAATAATATAAGCGTGAGAATGGTGAACATCCATCCTACACCGACGCCTTGGATACCAGGTTCGATGGCCACGCTTGCAACAGCACTTTTTTTCAAAAAAAAAGGCGATCAGGATTTCACGTGATGCCGAAAATGTAATAGGCTCTTACCCAAGGATACATCTGACCAAATTGTTCGATGCTGAAATAGAAGCGCCTTTGCCCGGGAATAAGTCGATAAGCAGCGTTTGGATACCATTGAACATGCATGTTGTATCAAAACCCACTGCCAAAATAATAATGCCATCCGGTTTGTAAGCATCCAAGATATAAAAAGAACAGTATGTATATATGTATAACATATACACATCATATATAAAGAACTGACACGTTCTAATATATATGCAGTGCATCTACACTTACAGAAGAATTGCAAGACTAGCGGCGCAGCCATATGTGCGTTAATCGAAAGAATCCAGCCGTAGATAATGGTTATTATCTGCACAACACCAGAGTGGATCCAGATGGTGCGCAGTCTTGCCCAATAAATTGGAAAATCTAAGGGCAGTTTACCTTGCTTCTTTTCACTGAAACCTCTTTTGCGAGCCAAAACTGTATAGTCACGATCCAGCAAACGACCACCCACAAGGGAACCCAACACACTACCAAAGCCTTGGACTAGATAACACAAGCCCACTTGCAACTGATTTAGT
The DNA here is from genome assembly GCF_041956525.1 of Rhizomucor pusillus. NCBI lineage: Eukaryota > Fungi > Mucoromycota > Mucoromycetes > Mucorales > Lichtheimiaceae > Rhizomucor > Rhizomucor pusillus. The sequence continues at coordinate 32,692 of NW_027192147.1, read as the reverse complement.
CCATACAACTCAGCAAACAAGGCAGGCATGGAGACTAGGTATGCATAGAACACAGCGTAGTGCAATGCAAGATAAAGAAGCATGGCAAATACGTCGGCCTCAAAAAGATACTTTGCTGGCTCAAGGAAATTGGGCAAAGCAGTGAAACGTCTCCAAGAAGAAGAAGATGGAGGTTGTGGAATGCCTTGTCGCTTCTTGACATGTCTCTTAAACCATTGAAACGGCGTCGGATTGGCATAGCCTGAGCCGTTGCCCACGAGAGACCGGAGAGTCTCGGGCAAGAACAGGAATGTAATCAAGAACAAGGTAGCGCCAAGGATGAGAAGGATCCAAAAGATCCAACGCCACGATATAGTCTCAGAAATGATACCGCCGAGAACGGGGCCGATTACAAGACCAAGCATTTGGCCTGTCGTGTACACCCCAAAATACGTTCCGCGTCTTTTTTAAAGTGCATGGTGAGCTACAGTGGCGCATGAACGATATTATAAGTGAAAAAGCCAACTTACTCTGCCGGAGTTGCGACATCACCGATGACTCCCGCGCCTATACCAGATTGTAAGGGTCATTTCAACTACCATTGAAAAAAGCGCCTTTTTACCTATGGCAATGACCGAACTAGAGCCAAAAGCTTGCAACATTCGAAGAACCAGCAATGCTGCGTACGATGGCGCCAATGCTAGACCCACGTTCGCACCAATGTAGACCGCCATGGTTTCCAGGTAGACAGGCCGGCGGCCCCAGCGATCAGCCAAAGATCCCCAGAACGTTGGTGATAAGCCTTGGAAGATCATGTACACTGTGACCGTAACGTTGACAAGTTCCGTCGTAGTATCTAGTTCCTGCATTGCAAGTATAAGAAACTGTTTCATCTGTTCGTATGCGTGTGTGCGTCATTACCTCTTCAATCACAGGCAGCGCTGGAAAATAGGTATTAGCAGACAATGGAGACAAGAGGCCTGCGAAGGAGGATATAGCCACGATGACGATCTTTTGCGACTTTGAGAATACAGAGTATGGTTCCTGTACGCTTGATTTGCTGGTTTCAATCCGTGCCATCTGTTCTTCTTCGTGCGTTGGCGACGAGGACAATGATGAAAGGCTACTGCACTCCACATTGTTGTCGATATCTTTTTTACGAATGGTAGCAGACATAACGTCTTCGTCTGAAGAAAGAGAATGCTGCGCAGGAGGTGGATCAGTTTTGTGTTGATCTGACAATCTGATGTGGAAAAACGATTTCAGATTGCTTGGGATGGAAGGTTGCACCATCCGAATCGGCTGCTTCGCGAACTGCCCTTTATATATTTTTGTAGCATTTTTTCCAATCCCGACACGGGAATCCATGGAGGAGTTTAGTGAATTACAATTGGTTGTTCCTGCTACCGCTTTTCTACACAGAAGAGCATCCACTGTCGTGGCAAAACAAGGGGCCAACAACAGAGCTTATGCAAATGCTTTTTTGCTGACTGATGCGCAGCAAGAGATATACTCGATTATGTCTGAGTAAGCCAATATTTGTATTTGCCTGCCTATATATGAGAGATTATGCCTTACATGGCAATATACTTTTCCATATGTGATTGAACGGAGCCGACTACCGGAAATCGTATCCCCGCGCTTGGCCTGCTGCTGTGCCACTAATAGAGGTCTCGGAAAAACTATTTTCATTGACTTGTTCCGAATTTGTAGAGTGATACGTAAGCTCCTTCCAAACATGTACCAATGAGTCATTGCGTGACTCATGAGCCGTCGAAACCAGAGAGACACGGACAGATCAATGTGAACAGGAGCACATCTTTCGATTATATCATAGCAGTCGTTGGATGACCTTAAAGATGAGCTACTTGCTCGTCGTGAATGAATACCAGTTCTTGATCTTCAAAAAGCAGATGGTTGTATGTATTAATGAGCTCATAAGAACAGTAGTTTCCACACAGAACTGTACAGAGAGTGCTATCCAGTTGAATAATATCTAGTGACGTGATGAATCGATTTGCATGCTTGTATTAAACATCTTTTCTTCGGCAGCTTGAGCGCGCTTGGTGCGCCATCGAGGACCAAATTTGAGTACAAAGAGGATCGACGAGTTGGAAAGTAGAAGAATGATCGTGAAGATGGTAAACATCCATCCTGTACCGATATTCTGAAAACCCGGTTCAATGACGACGCTTAAGATTGCTCTATTGTGATGATATGTTCAAGTAAGATTCTTGAACTGTTCTCCCGGCATAAAGATTCTCTACCTACCCAAGGATACATCTTGCCAAATTGTTGGATGCAGAAATAGATGCGCCTTTGCCTGGAAATAGATCAACCAGTAAAGTTTGAATGCCATTGAAAATACCAATCAAAGAAAAACCCACTGTACGCATGCGTGAATACGTTGAAATCTCATATTCTATCAATTATTTCGCACTTACTGAAGAACTGCAGAATCAGCGGCACTACCAAGTGTGCATGGATCCAAAGCATCCATCCATATATGATAGTCACAATCTGGATCACTCCGGACTGAATCCAAGTAGTGCGTAGTCTTGCCCAGTAGATCGGAAAATCCAAAGGAATCTTGGCCCCCTTCTTAGTTTCTGCATCCAGACCTCTTTTGCGAGCAAAAACCCGATAGTCGTGGTCCAAAAGTCGACCGGCTGAGAAAGAACCGAGGATGCAACCAAAACCTTGGACTAGATAACATAATCCGACTTGCAACTGGTTCAGCCCGTAGAGATCAGGAAACATGCTTGACATCGAGATGAGAACGGCCGTGTAGACTGCATAGTGTAACGCGAGATACAGGAGCACCGCCGCGAGATCGGCTTCAAGGAAATATTTTAACGGCTCGAGAAAATTAGGCAGTGACATGAAACGCTTCCAAGAGCTTGCAGGCGACGGTGCTGTTTGACCTGATATCTGTCGTTTAACCCATTGAATCGGTGTCGGGCTCGCGTATCCTGACCCATTGCCTACAAGTGATCGAAGAGTTTCGGGTAGGAACATGAAGGTAACCACGAACAAGGCACCAGCGAAGATGAGCAAGACCCAAAAGACCCAGCGCCAGGATAAAGTCTCAGCAATAATGCCACCAAGGACAGGACCAATAACGGGGCCGATCGTTTGCGCGGTAGTATACACTCCAAAGTATGAGCCACGTCTAACCGGGACAAAAAAGACGGTCAGCAATAAGAAATCACCATAACTGTGAGCCAGATTAGCAGTCTGGGAAACTTACTCTGCTGGAGCAGCCACGTCGCCAATGATGCCCGCGCCTTTTACAGATGATTCTTGGTTAGCATACGGAAAACACACACAGCTCTTTGACTCTGTTCCTGTTCTTACCTACAGCGATAACGGAGATAGAACCAAAGGCTTGCAGCATTCGAAGAACCATCAATGCAGCGTACGACGGTGCCAATGCCAATCCAATATTTGCTCCAACGTAAACTGCCATGGTACCCAGTATGACAGGTCGACGGCCCCAGCGGTCAGCGAGCGATCCCCAGAATGTTGGTGATAAACCTTGAAATACCATGTAGACTGTGACCGTAATGTTGACGAGCTCAGTTGTAGCATTCAGGTCCTACAAGATAAACTATTTAGAGAAATCTTAGATCAGGATATGCAAATTTCTGTGGCAACCTTTACCTTTTCAACTTCTGGCAGTGCTGGAAGGTACATGTTTGCGGACAATGGTGATATGAGACCCGTACCTGCAGATATAGCAACGATGACGATCTTTTGCCATTTTGAGAATACCGAGTATGGCTGGTCTGCTGTGCCTGATCCAGTAGTCACTTTCGATGTTTTGACTTGTTGCTCTTCCGACGACGACGACGCCGCCGCTGCTGCTGCTGCTGACAATTATTCCTTGTTGTGAACAGCGTGCTCGACGATGTCTTCCTGGCTTGTAGTAGACATGATACGTTCGCGTCGATGGTGTTTTATGATCTGGCAATCATCCCATATATACTGAATTTTTCATCCTCCGTCCAGCAACGACTTGACCAAGCAATCCGATGCTCCGCACCTTGCTTACAACAGATATGATTGACATGATTAAAGTCGATCAGTAGGTAGAGGATTACAATGTTTGTGCCCGGAAACGTCAATTCTTGCATAAAATGGGATTTCATGGGACGGTATGTATATAGTACAGTAAAATGTGAATCAAATTAAAGCTTTCCAGTTCCTAACAATTTTAGCTGCTGTGATCTGCATTATGCAAAGGAAAGGACCGGATTTGGTTAGGGTCGTAAAACCGCATTTGGCAAATCGCCGTACATCCGCGAGCTAGCTGGACCGCTCCAATCAGCGGACGAGTCTTCGATGTATAAGGAAGTCCACATCCCCTCTACAGCTGGCTGGAGAGATTGGCACTATCCCAAATTTGAGAAATGAGCGTCTAACCGTAGACAACGCGTTGCAATACCCTATGTAATATTCTGATTGTAGGAAATTGGCACTGCATCTAATGTAAGTGCTTTATCAAAGGTTTCACATACAATCGCTTTTTGCTCGCTACGCTCGCGCGATTGACGGGGAAACCCAGTGCTGATCCGAGGTTGTGGAATAAACTGCAAGCACAACGCCGTCAAATTCCGGTTTATGAAGGCCAAGCGAGTCGAGCAAACGTCCATTTACTATTTTGCTTTGCACCTACTACCCGAATCTGCTGAAAACATCTACGTCCCTCAAGACGAAGCGAAGCGAGTCTAGCCGCAGGCTAGTTACTAACAATAAAAAACATCCCAGAATTTCAACCCTTTTGGGACGCTAAAAAGCAGATTTGGAAGGTGTCACAGCTGGCATTTGAGGAACAGAACAACGTGCTGCGACAGTGAAAAACAATTTTTTCCTTTTTTTTTCTACCATGAAATTCATCCAAGAAAATCCACGAGAGCCAAGAGCAGCGCATTCATGTAACAGCTGCGGGCAAACGGACCATCAGAGACGCACCAGTTGTTAGTGCTCACATAACCCGCGTTTTAGTGGAGCTGTTGAGCAATCTAGAGGTGGCTTCAATGCCGTTGAGAACAAAGTTCAAACAATGTAGTGTATATAGTTTTGCACACACACGTGAGATTTTGAGATAGCTTCCTTACCATTGGGATATTCTGAGAATAGTCCTCAGCAACGCAATTTCGAAATAATGCAAACTGGCAGAATGGATATACCGACTTCAATTCTCTCAACGCAGGTCAGCTACCAGATATTGTCATCGACCAACCTCGCGCTGCCAGACTGGCAAACTTCTCGGAGAGCATGGTATCTGGAAATGATATCGTTGAGCATAGACATAGACTGTCTGACACGCGTGTACATTGCATACATTGCGGTGCCAAAAGGTGGCGCTAGGAAAAGCTCTCTGGAACGATACAAAATGCCAATTTCAACTTATGCTACAGTGATGGTAAAGTTCGCGTCCCTTTGCCAGAGATACCACCGGAGCCATTGCGTACGCTATGGACGAATAGCGATGCCATTGCATGACATTTCCGTGCGCACAGCAATGTTTTCGCATTTTCCTCCATTGGAATTACATTGGACCGAGCACTCGCCAATTCTATCCATAGCGCATATACTTTCCGTATTGTGGGCAGAGTATCGCAACGTATTGGGCCTATGATACCGGAGCAAGGGCAGCAGCCAGGATTCGCTCAAATATACATTTACAATGCTGATGCGCAAATAACCATCGCCAATCATATTACGGCGGGTTAGACATTGCAGTCCTAAGTGAATTGCAACAAATGCTCTTGGATATAAATCCTTTTGCCAGGAGTCTACAAAATGCTGCTGAACGTTTGCGGCAAGAGCCAAATATCGATTTGGCAATTTGGATTTCAGGAGATGTGCAACGAGAGGGCCGACAATATGCTGCGCCAATGACAGTAGACATTGCAGCCATTATCCCCAACAATCCAGAGGAGACTACGCACCGAGATGTCGTGTATATTACGAAGAATGGAGATATAAAGCACATCAGTGAACTTTCGGCTTCGTACAATCCATTGCACTATGTGCTACTGTTTCCTCGGGGAGAAGAAGGCTGGCATCCTCAACTGCGGCAGAGCAATGAGGAAGGCGAAACGTTAGCACGGCGCATCACGATCAGGCAGTACTATGCGTACATGCTGCAAATCAGACAAGGACCCTACCTACTGTTTGCTCAAAAGCTATTGCACGAGTACATTGTCGATAACTATGCAAAAGTCGAAACGCAAAGATTGAACTATATAAGACAAAATCAATCAAAGGTGCGTGCAGATCTGCGCATTGGAGCCATGGATGCCATCTATAATACAGACGGAGAAGCGGATGCTCGGCGCACAGGTATGCGGGTGATCCTTCCTTCTTCTTTCACTGGCGGTCTAAGATACATGCATCAACAGTTCCAGGATGCCATGGCTATCGTCCGAGCCATGGCAAACTTGATCTCTTCATCACCTTCACATGCAACCCGACTTGGCCTGAGATCACCGATGCTCTTGAGACTCGCCAAAAGCCTAATGACAGACCAGATATCATCTGTCGCATATTCCATGAAAAAGCTCAATTGCCTGATGGAATACATACGCAAGAAGAAAATCTTTGGCACTGTCTTGGGCTCTGTTCATGTCGTCGAATTCCAGAAAAGAAGATTGCCGCACGCGCACGTTTTGCTCATACTGGATAAGGCAGATAAGCCAACATGTCCGAGAGACATCAATGCCACAGTATCCGCTTGAATTGCCTGATCAAAACCTGAATCCAGCGCTGTATGAGACTATTATCGAAACATGATACATGGTCCGTGCGGACTGCACAATCCAAACGCACCATGCATGGTAAACGGCTGTTGCACGAAACGATATCCTCAGCCCTACAATGCGGAAACCGTCATGGGTGATGATGCCTATGTGCGCTACAGACGACGAGATAACGCAGGCGACACAGCTATCCCGTACGCACCGCCGCCAGAAAGATTGATTAACTGCTGGCTGGTTCCCTATAACCCATATCTTGCAACGAAATACAACACATATATTAACGTTGAAATATGCTCAGGCATCAAAGCCGTGAAATATGTTTACAAATATGTATACAAAGGTGCAGATATGGTCAATCTGCGAATGTCAACCGCGCAACCGCCGAGACAACCATAGCAGCGACGAAGATAACCACGGCGGGATGGAGAGAACCGAGAGCGGGAGAATAGCAAGATCCAGAGACAGTTGACGAAATCAGGTTGTTTCAAGATTCCAGTTATATTTCTGCTATAGAATGTACCTGGAGACTCTTCAATTACCGCCTGCAGTATAAGTTTCCAGTTGTCTACCGGCTGGACGTTCATCTACCAAACGCAGCGCGCATTGTCTATCCCGCCGATGCCAATCTCAACCAAGTTTCGGAAGATAGACGTGACACAAAACTTCCTGCGTGGTTTCATTTAAACAATATCGATCCTACAGCGAGAAGGTATCTCTATTCCGAGATACCGTTGTACTATTCGTTCGAAAAGACACCTAGCCTCCAGATATGGAAACCAAGAACTAAATCCCAAGGCGCCATTGGTCGTCTGTGCTTTGTCCAGCCGAGAGAAGTTGAGAGGTAAAATGCATTGCATTGCTATTCATCTAAGTAGCATGGCATCTTTTTATACCGGCTCTGGAATTGAAGGTTTGCGTTACGTACACTTTTACTGTATGTGAGGGGCGCAACAAGCTCTGAGGATCTTCGGACAGTGGAAGGTGTTTTATATCCTACGTTTAACGAAGCAGCTTGCGCGCGTGGCTTATTGAGGAACGATGAAGAATGCGATTGCTTAAATAAAATCTGTCTGCTCCAAGTTTCAGCACAAAGTCTGCGGCAGCTCTTCTGCATCATTCTTTTGTTTTGTTCTCCTTCAAACACCCCATGAGCTATGGGACAAATATAAGCAGGACCTCGCAGCAGATTTTCTGTATGCTCAGCAACAATTACGTCGCGAAGCAGATTTATACCGATCGAAAAAGTTCGTTTAGACAGCGAATCATTTTTACGGCAGTATCCATCAATGCCATCTCCTCCTGAGCATTTGAATGTGTATACGGATCACGCCTATCGATTGGTAAACGAAGAAATAGAGCGATACGATGCTGATGCCTTGAATGCAGAACTGGCGCAAGATATTGCCATGCTGAATGATGGCCAAACGGCAGCATTTCGTGCGATTGTGGATGCATGGGATGAAACATTTGACACTGCGTCTAGCAGCAGAGCACGCATGTTCTTCATTGACGGTCCAGGTGGCACTGGCAAAACATTTTTGTACAATGTGCTTCTTCGGTATGTGCGCTCCAAAAGGCGAATCGCTATTACCGTTGCTTCTTCAGGCATTGCTGCATTGTTACTCGAGGACGGAAGAACAGCGCATTCCAGATTCTGTATCCCTTTGGAGATAAACGTCGCATCAGTCTGCAGCATACTTATTCAATCGGCAAAGGCAGTTCTGCTTAGAGAAAGTTCGCTTATCATCTGGGACGAAGCACCGACGATGCACCAACATGCTATAGAAGTCGTGGTCAATCTCCTGGGAGATATCATGGGCGCCACCGACTCAGACCTCGAGAATGTACCTTTCGGTGGAGAAGTGGTAGTATTTGGATGACACTTTAGGCAAACTTTGCATAAAAAATTCAGCATTGTGGAGACAAGTCCACAACTCAAGGCTGACCGAAATTATGCGTGTGAGACAAGCTGTATCCAGGAGAAGACGCATCCATCTTGAGCGATTTTGCCAGTCTCCTGTTGCGCATAGGCGTCGATATCGAGCCCACCATGCCGCCATTTTCCCCTGACCTCTCTGATGATTGTATACGTTTGCCTCCGCAATGGTGTCATTTTGTCCGCATGGACAACTCTACGGACGTTATTCTGAAAACATGGCCCGATTTGCAGCACTATACAACATCCACACACGATCGTACATTCATCGATGCAGCTATCCTCGCACCGTTGAACAACATGGTTGACGACGTTAATAGAAAAGCAACCGATCTGCTACCTAGGCAACCTTACACCTTTAACTCGATAGACAAGGTCGATTCAAAAGAAGATGACACTAACGAGGAAGCTTCCAATGTATATCCAACGGAACTCCTCAATAGTATCGATTTTCAAGGACTTCCTCCCGACGAGCTTCGACTAAAGATAGGGCAACCGATAATGCTGATCCGCAACCTACGACCCAAAAATGGGCTCTGCAACGGCACAAGACTCATTTGTCGAGGATTCAGCGAGCATCTTATAAAGGCAACGATCGCTCTCGGTCGCCCTGCTGCTAAGCAGATTTCCAACAATAATTCTTACCAGAAAACTAATGTATTAATATATCCTTTGCAGGTAAAACTGTGTGTATACCACGCATTACTCTTGAGTCTGCTGAAAGTGATCCTCTGCCATTCATCCTTTCCAGGCACCAATTCCCAGTCCGTGTAGCCTTTGCAATGACTATTCACAAAAGTCAAGAACAAACTATGACGCACATGAGCTTATATCTCCACTCCCCTGTCTTTGCACATGGCCAACTTTACGTTGCGCTTTCCCGAGTCTGTTCACCTAACTCCATCTCCATCTTCTTTCCGCTCGCATCTCCTCCCATCCCAAGCACTCGCAACATCGAATACAGAGAAGTATACGAATAAAATATATAACTGTAGACATCAATTATTGAACATGCAGCCCTCCGCAGGAGCGGGTGGTCAGGATGGGGGCAGTGGCCCCTTCAAGAGAAAAAAGGCATTTATTTTATATTTCTCACATGCATCGATTCAATGCGAGCGCCGGTTTGAATAAACCGGGAATTCGACGGCGCAGTGCTTGCAGTAGCGAAGCGGATGCAAAATCGCTGAAGAATCGAGGTTTATGAAGGCCAAGCAAGTTTATTCCACAACCTCGGGTCAGCACTGGGTTTCCCGTCAAGCGCGCGAGCGTAGCGAGCAAAAAGCGCTTGTTCCACAAAAAGAAAATATAATCTCAAGACTAAAGTTCAGCTCGCAAAAGTCATTCACTAATATCTTAATACCAACTTGACATATTATAACATGCTGTTGCTATTGCCGTATACGTCTCATATGTGGACATACATCTGTACCCAAATACAATTATCATTATTGAAGTCAAGGCAATCTACTTGTAATCAAGGAAATCTAGATCGACTCTTGGCCGTTACAAAGTTGAAACACCAATCTGACTGTGAACACTGAAGTTGGACGAGCCATAGAAGGTCAAGGCCCAA